>NW_028155990.1:77500-115000 GCF_963993115.1 Abramis brama | reverse complement strand
CCTAACCCTAACCCTAACCTAACCCTAACCCTAACCCTAACCCTAACCCTAACCCTAACCCTAACCCTAACCCTAACCCTAACCCTAACCTAACCCTAACCCTAACCCTAACCCTAACCCTAACCCTAACCCTAACCCTAACCCTAACCCTAACCCTAACCCTAACCTAACCTAACCCTAACCTAACCCTAACCCTAACCCTAACCCTAACCCTAACCCTAACCCTAACCCTAACCCTAACCCTAACCCTAACCTAACCTAACCCTAACCCTAACCCTAACCCTAACCTAACCCTAACCCTAACCCTAACCCTAACCCTAACCCTAACCTACCTAACCCTAACCCTAACCCTAACCCTAACCCTAACCCTAACCCTAACCCTAACCCTAACCCTAACCCTAACCCTAACCCTAACCCTAACCCTAACCCTAACCCTAACCCTAACCCTAACCCTAACCCTAACCCTAACCCTAACCCTAACCCTAACCCTAACCCTAACCCTAACCCTAACCCTAACCCTAACCTAACCCTAACCTAACCCTAACCCTAACCCTAACCCTAACCCTAACCCTAACCCTAACCCTAACCCTAACCCTAACCCTAACCCTAACCCTAACCCTAACCCTAACCCTACCCTAACCCTAACCTAACCCTAACCCTAGACCCTACCCTAACCTACCTAACCCTAACCTAACCCTTCGACCCTAACCCTAACCCTAACCCTACCTCTACCCTACCCTCTACCCTAACCCTTACCCTAACCCTTACCCCTCTACCTCTTACCCCTTCGACTCTTACCCCTTCGACTCTTACCTCCGACTCTTACCCTCGACTCTACCCTTCGACTCTTACCCCTTCGACTCTTACCCCTTCGACCTTTACCCTTCGACTCTACCCTTCGACTCTTACCCCTTCGACTCTTACCCCTTCGACTCTTACCCCTTCGACTCTTACCCCTTCGACTCTTACCCCTTCGACTCTTACCCCTTCGACTCTTACCCCTTCGACTCTTACCCCTTCGACTCTTACCCCTTCGACTCTTACCCCTTCGACTCTTACCCCTTCGACTCTTACCCCTTCGACTCTTACCCCTTCGACTCTTACCCCTTCGACTCTTACCCCTTCGACTCTTACCCCTTCGACTCTTACCCCTTCGACTCTTACCCCTTCGACTCTTACCCCTTCGACTCTTACCCCTTCGACTCTTACCCCTTCGACTCTTACCCCTTCGACTCTTACCCTTCGACTCTTACCCCTTCGACTCTTACCCCTTCGACTCTTACCCCTTCGACTCTTACCCCTTCGACTCTTACCCCTTCGACTCTTACCCCCTTCGACTCTTACCCCTTCGACTCTTACCCCTTCGACTCTTACCCCTTCGACTCTTACCCCTTCGACTCTTACCCCTTCGACTCTTACCCCTTCGACTCTTACCCCTTCGACTCTTACCCCTTCGACTCTTACCCCTTCGACTCTTACCCCTTCGACTCTTACCCCTTCGACTCTTACCCCTTCGACTCTTACCCCTTCGACTCTTACCCCTTCGACTCTTACCCCTTCGACTCTTACCCCTTCGACTCTTACCCCTTCGACTCTTACCCCTTCGACTCTTACCCCTTCGACTCTTACCCCTTCGACTCTTACCCCTTCGACTCTTACCCCTTCGACTCTTACCCCTTCGACTCTTACCCCTTCGACTCTTACCCCTTCGACTCTTACCCCTTCGACTCTTACCCCTTCGACTCTTACCCCTTCGACTCTTACCCCTTCGACTCTTACCCCTTCGACTCTTACCCCTTCGACTCTTACCCCTTCGACTCTTACCCCTTCGACTCTTACCCCTTCGACTCTTACCCCTTCGACTCTTACCCCTTCGACTCTTACCCCTTCGACTCTTACCCCCTTCGACTCTTACCCCTTCGACTCTTACCCCTTCGACTCTTACCCCTTCGACTCTTACCCCTTCGACTCTTACCCCTTCGACTCTTACCCCTTCGACTCTTACCCCTTCGACTCTTACCCCTTCGACTCTTACCCCTTCGACTCTTACCCCTTCGACTCTTACCCCTTCGACTCTTACCCCTTCGACTCTTACCCCTTCGACTCTTACCCCTTCGACTCTTACCCCTTCGACTCTTACCCCTTCGACTCTTACCCCTTCGACTCTTACCCCTTCGACTCTTACCCCTTCGACTCTTACCCCTTCGACTCTTACCCCTTCGACTCTTACCCCTTCGACTCTTACCCCTTCGACTCTTACCCCTTCGACTCTTACCCCTTCGACTCTTACCCCTTCGACTCTTACCCCTTCGACTCTTACCCCTTCGACTCTTACCCCTTCGACTCTTACCCCTTCGACTCTTACCCCTTCGACTCTTACCCCTTCGACTCTTACCCCTTCGACTCTTACCCCTTCGACTCTTACCCCTTCGACTCTTACCCCTTCGACTCTTACCCCTTCGACTCTTACCCCTTCGACTCTTACCCCTTCGACTCTTACCCCTTCGACTCTTACCCCTTCGACTCTTACCCCTTCGACTCTTACCCCTTCGACTCTTACCCCTTCGACTCTTACCCCTTCGACTCTTACCCCTTCGACTCTTACCCCTTCGACTCTTACCCCTTCGACTCTTACCCCTTCGACTCTTACCCCTTCGACTCTTACCCCTTCGACTCTTACCCCTTCGACTCTTACCCCTTCGACTCTTACCCCTTCGACTCTTACCCCTTCGACTCTTACCCCTTCGACTCTTACCCCTTCGACTCTTACCCCTTCGACTCTTACCCCTTCGACTCTTACCCCTTCGACTCTTACCCCTTCGACTCTTACCCCTTCGACTCTTACCCCTTCGACTCTTACCCCTTCGACTCTTACCCCTTCGACTCTTACCCCTTCGACTCTTACCCCTTCGACTCTTACCCCTTCGACTCTTACCCCTTCGACTCTTACCCCTTCGACTCTTACCCCTTCGACTCTTACCCCTTCGACTCTTACCCCTTCGACTCTTACCCCTTCGACTCTTACCCCTTCGACTCTTACCCCTTCGACTCTTACCCCTTCGACTCTTACCCCTTCGACTCTTACCCCTTCGACTCTTACCCCTTCGACTCTTACCCCTTCGACTCTTACCCCTTCGACTCTTACCCCTTCGACTCTTACCCCTTCGACTCTTACCCCTTCGACTCTTACCCCTTCGACTCTTACCCCTTCGACTCTTACCCCTTCGACTCTTACCCCTTCGACTCTTACCCCTTCGACTCTTACCCCTTCGACTCTTACCCCTTCGACTCTTACCCCTTCGACTCTTACCCCTTCGACTCTTACCCCTTCGACTCTTACCCCTTCGACTCTTACCCCTTCGACTCTTACCCCTTCGACTCTTACCCCTTCGACTCTTACCCCTTCGACTCTTACCCCTTCGACTCTTACCCCTTCGACTCTTACCCCTTCGACTCTTACCCCTTCGACTCTTACCCCTTCGACTCTTACCCCTTCGACTCTTACCCCTTCGACTCTTACCCCTTCGACTCTTACCCCTTCGACTCTTACCCCTTCGACTCTTACCCCTTCGACTCTTACCCCTTCGACTCTTACCCCTTCGACTCTTACCCCTTCGACTCTTACCCCTTCGACTCTTACCCCTTCGACTCTTACCCCTTCGACTCTTACCCCTTCGACTCTTACCCCTTCGACTCTTACCCCTTCGACTCTTACCCCTTCGACTCTTACCCCTTCGACTCTTACCCCTTCGACTCTTACCCCTTCGACTCTTACCCCCTTCGACTCTTACCCCTTCGACTCTTACCCCTTCGACTCTTACCCCTTCGACTCTTACCCCTTCGACTCTTACCCCTTCGACTCTTACCCCTTCGACTCTTACCCCTTCGACTCTTACCCCTTCGACTCTTACCCCTTCGACTCTTACCCCTTCGACTCTTACCCCTTCGACTCTTACCCCTTCGACTCTTACCCCTTCGACTCTTACCCCTTCGACTCTTACCCCTTCGACTCTTACCCCTTCGACTCTTACCCCTTCGACTCTTACCCCTTCGACTCTTACCCCTTCGACTCTTACCCCTTCGACTCTTACCCCTTCGACTCTTACCCCTTCGACTCTTACCCCTTCGACTCTTACCCCTTCGACTCTTACCCCTTCGACTCTTACCCCTTCGACTCTTACCCCTTCGACTCTTACCCCTTCGACTCTTACCCCTTCGACTCTTACCCCTTCGACTCTTACCCCTTCGACTCTTACCCCTTCGACTCTTACCCCTTCGACTCTTACCCCTTCGACTCTTACCCCTTCGACTCTTACCCCTTCGACTCTTACCCCTTCGACTCTTACCCCTTCGACTCTTACCCCTTCGACTCTTACCCCTTCGACTCTTACCCCTTCGACTCTTACCCCTTCGACTCTTACCCCTTCGACTCTTACCCCTTCGACTCTTACCCCTTCGACTCTTACCCCTTCGACTCTTACCCCTTCGACTCTTACCCTTCGACTCTTACCCCTTCGACTCTTACCCCTTCGACTCTTACCCCTTCGACTCTTACCCCTTCGACTCTTACCCCTTCGACTCTTACCCCTTCGACTCTTACCCCTTCGACTCTTACCCCTTCGACTCTTACCCCTTCGACTCTTACCCCTTCGACTCTTACCCCTTCGACTCTTACCCCTTCGACTCTTACCCCTTCGACTCTTACCCCTTCGACTCTTACCCCTTCGACTCTTACCCCTTCGACTCTTACCCCTTCGACTCTTACCCCTTCGACTCTTACCCCTTCGACTCTTACCCCTTCGACTCTTACCCCTTCGACTCTTACCCCTTCGACTCTTACCCCTTCGACTCTTACCCCTTCGACTCTTACCCCTTCGACTCTTACCCCTTCGACTCTTACCCCTTCGACTCTTACCCCTTCGACTCTTACCCCTTCGACTCTTACCCCTTCGACTCTTACCCCTTCGACTCTTACCCCTTCGACTCTTACCCCTTCGACTCTTACCCCTTCGACTCTTACCCCTTCGACTCTTACCCCTTCGACTCTTACCCCTTCGACTCTTACCCCTTCGACTCTTACCCCTTCGACTCTTACCCCTTCGACTCTTACCCCTTCGACTCTTACCCCTTCGACTCTTACCCCTTCGACTCTTACCCCTTCGACTCTTACCCCTTCGACTCTTACCCCTTCGACTCTTACCCCTTCGACTCTTACCCCTTCGACTCTTACCCCTTCGACTCTTACCCCTTCGACTCTTACCCCTTCGACTCTTACCCCTTCGACTCTTACCCCTTCGACTCTTACCCCTTCGACTCTTACCCCTTCGACTCTTACCCCTTCGACTCTTACCCCTTCGACTCTTACCCCTTCGACTCTTACCCCTTCGACTCTTACCCCTTCGACTCTTACCCCTTCGACTCTTACCCCTTCGACTCTTACCCCTTCGACTCTTACCCCTTCGACTCTTACCCCTTCGACTCTTACCCCTTCGACTCTTACCCCTTCGACTCTTACCCCTTCGACTCTTACCCCTTCGACTCTTACCCCTTCGACTCTTACCCCTTCGACTCTTACCCCTTCGACTCTTACCCCTTCGACTCTTACCCCTTCGACTCTTACCCCTTCGACTCTTACCCCTTCGACTCTTACCCCTTCGACTCTTACCCCTTCGACTCTTACCCCTTCGACTCTTACCCCTTCGACTCTTACCCCTTCGACTCTTACCCCTTCGACTCTTACCCCTTCGACTCTTACCCCTTCGACTCTTACCCCTTCGACTCTTACCCCTTCGACTCTTACCCCTTCGACTCTTACCCCTTCGACTCTTACCCCTTCGACTCTTACCCCTTCGACTCTTACCCCTTCGACTCTTACCCCTTCGACTCTTACCCCTTCGACTCTTACCCCTTCGACTCTTACCCCTTCGACTCTTACCCCTTCGACTCTTACCCCTTCGACTCTTACCCCTTCGACTCTTACCCCTTCGACTCTTACCCCTTCGACTCTTACCCCTTCGACTCTTACCCCTTCGACTCTTACCCCTTCGACTCTTACCCCTTCGACTCTTACCCCTTCGACTCTTACCCCTTCGACTCTTACCCCTTCGACTCTTACCCCTTCGACTCTTACCCCTTCGACTCTTACCCCTTCGACTCTTACCCCTTCGACTCTTACCCCTTCGACTCTTACCCCTTCGACTCTTACCCCTTCGACTCTTACCCCTTCGACTCTTACCCCTTCGACTCTTACCCCTTCGACTCTTACCCCTTCGACTCTTACCCCTTCGACTCTTACCCCTTCGACTCTTACCCCTTCGACTCTTACCCCTTCGACTCTTACCCCTTCGACTCTTACCCCTTCGACTCTTACCCCTTCGACTCTTACCCCTTCGACTCTTACCCCTTCGACTCTTACCCCTTCGACTCTTACCCCTTCGACTCTTACCCCTTCGACTCTTACCCCTTCGACTCTTACCCCTTCGACTCTTACCCCTTCGACTCTTACCCCTTCGACTCTTACCCCTTCGACTCTTACCCCTTCGACTCTTACCCCTTCGACTCTTACCCCTTCGACTCTTACCCCTTCGACTCTTACCCCTTCGACTCTTACCCCTTCGACTCTTACCCCTTCGACAAAATATTTATTTTTCTTAAAACAAATTGTTAAACACTTTTACAACAAAACAAAAAAATACATTACAAGTCAGTCACCTGCATAAATACAAAACATTAACATCTACAAAAGAGACCCACAGGAATACAAAACTGTACAAAATGGAACCACCACAAGGTTAAAAGTGGTATGAATAAAGAGGCAAAAGATGATGAGTGGTGGCTCGACGGTGTGGAGCTGGAGAAAGGCAGGACCAAGACGGGTGCTAACAGAGGGAACCACCACAGAAGAAATAACGGAAGGAAGCCCCAACAGGATCACCAGGATGTAGGACCATGGCACAGTCGATAAAAGGATGGGTGGACCTTTGGTGAATAGGCCAGGCCGAACCAGGGGGACAACCAACTCAGATGGAGCCATTAGAGGTGGGGACCTAGTGCGAGCCGAAGACCCAAGGCAAGACCACAGCACTGGACAGCCCAGGCAGGGACAAAAAAGGGTCAAAATACAAAATGAGTATTAAGGGGGAAAAAGGGACAAAGAAACACAAAGAAACAAGTCTTAAAGAGTACAAGTGGCCAAGCCATAAATACAAAAACTGTGTGGGAAGGACAACAGACAAGACTGGGCTATCTAAACAGCTGGAGTGGACCAGCCAACACAGGCAAATGGGAACACACACACACCCCCCCCCCCCCAAAAAAAACAAGAGCATAAACCTGCCAAGTACTTTAAATTCATTTTGAAAACTTTAATAAAAGGGTTGAGGTTTACAAATAGGGTATTGCAGATTACACTAAGGGTATATGGGAACAAGTACAACCATAAAGGGACAAAAATAAAAGGGTAGTAACAAAAAGTTGGTTAAAGGCATTTAAAAAAGAACATGGAAACATGGACTATATCCAAAGTACAAAAGGGCTTGAAAATTAAGGCATAAACAAAACAAAGTGTAACAAAATACAAATTTGCAACTTTCATACAAAGTTGGACGAAAAAGGACCACAAGAACAATCCAATCTCAGTGATAGAGATCATATCAGACCCTTTTAGATCTCAGACCTACAGAGAAAACAGAATAGTGTTCTGTTAATAACATGATACACCAAATAAATGAAACAACAATAATAATTCCAAAATCTGTGTGAAAGCAGAAAAACCAAAAGATATAAAATCTCTTAAAGACTGGTAAAACACTGGCATAGGCCGGATGCTAAAAGAGACTGTAAAATACCTATTACACATTAAATCTCAATATGCATAACCTACTTGTAATGTTCATAAGAGCAGTACACAAAAGGATTTTAAAAAATGGGATAAAAAGAATCACAATAAAAGCATCACATTACAGAACCACATTACTATGATCAGAGGATCAAGGCTGCCATTATAACGAACACAGATTTCTCTTCTAGTTAAAGACTTTTTTCCTTGGATAAGATTCCAATGACTTAATCTGGTTGACAATTTTTTAAATGTGCCACTTTTAGTTGCTGTACATAGCATAACTTGCATCAAAACATTTACCAACTTTGTTTTCACCGAATTCAGTTTGCACAATTTCAGGGACAACATTAGCCAGGATGCCTAATATCAAGGGCAAAATGGCTCTTTAGTCTCATTAACTGTACACCCAGCAATGCCATTAAAACCCTGCATTCAGTCTGTATTACAATTAATTTAACCATTTCTGATTCAACACTGTATAAAACTAACTATGTATTTAAAGGATAACATTTAAAACATTAAACAGAAATTAAATTTATGACAGTCAATAAATGTGCTCGTAAATGCCTACTGGGCAAACTATTAAATGGTTCAATATTAAGTACAAATAAGTTCTTAATTCAATGTTAAAATACTTAAGTAAATTGCACAGATCCAAAGGACTCGTTAAGGATTAAAATAAAACAAGTCCCTTTACACCTTTTAGGTACACAAAGACAGTCCTTATTAGAAATGGTTAAAATTCAAATCACTAAATCTGAAGAGCTGTGGGATAAACACTCTTCGAGCTTTGTGTGGGATGTAGCTGAATGTTACTCACCCTTTTCCAGTGACAATGAAGCATCTGAAAAACAATTAATAAAAACAACAGTGAAGACTAAAGAAATGCAAGAATGAAAAAAAACATATACAATATAACAAAACTAGACCGTTTCTTTTGAATCTCTTGACGCCCTTTACATCAGTGTCACACGATAAATAGCATGCTCTCTCCACCTGCAAAAACAGCTTCTGATTGATTAATTACACAAACACAATATGAATGGTATTTGTACATTAAAAATACAAATATAGGCAGGGTAAATTATCTACAAAACAAATTAAGCAAAGTGAAAAAGGTCACAGACAGGGCTTAGATTAAGCCAGGATCAGGCCTTAGCTAAATTAGGACTTTTAAGTAGCTTTTATGAACATACATTAAAAAAAAAACATTACCAGTTTGCATCTTGAAACAGAATAATGGTACTGACATTATGATATGTGTCAGTGCAAATTGCTTTCAGTTAAAACAGCTTAAGCCCTGTCTGTGAAAGCAGAAAATATACAGATTGTCCACTCTCACTATTCCAACCTTCAGCAGCTTTCTCACTCTCCAGCTTCCATCACAGACTGACCATCCTGTGCAAGTTCAGCTTGTAGGCATTTATACTCATGGGCACAACCATTGATAGACATACAAACAACCAGGAATTAAATTCACCAAACAACCAAATCTCAATATAAAAAGCTTTTTGTACATTCCCTAATCCACAAATTATTATTTAACAGCCATTTATACATATTTGCTAATTGAAAAGCTTTTTAATTTTTTAACAACAAACAACCCCCTTCATCTTCTACACTTGGTGTCTCCCACCTCCCATGATGCACCACAGCAAAGATATAAAAGTGAATTGCATATGTTGTTCTGGTTTTTCAGCTAGCACAAGCATGATGTTGCATTCGGTGGCTTTCGGTGGTTTGTTTGAGCTGGTTTTTATGGAATTGTGCAAAGTAGCCAAGCTCAACTGACTATAAGTTTTACTCTTAAGTTGAAATTTAGAAAGATTTAATGTAAAAAGTAAGAAATGACTTTGATCTACTGTTTTTGTCTTTTTTTCATTCACCTGCATCTCCTGATTACTCACCTGTTGCTCGTCTGTCGTGTTTTCACTGTCAGGATTTATATGAAAGGTAGGTTGGAACTGTCTTAATACTTACTTTCTTCATATATTTGATAAAGGGACTTTTGACCATGTATTAGGATGTCCACAATGCATTGTGATTGAAATATAACACGGGGAGCATTAAATAAATCTTTGTGATCAGTTAAGATTTTAATTGTCAATCACTCAAACCCTTTCTGATGGTCTTTTGATATGAGCTCATGTTTATTGACTGATGATAGTGCACTGGAACATTAGCACTTGTGCTGTATAAGATTTGTCAGTAACTGTTGTAATTTGCCAGCTTTATGAATGATAAAACTCTTACACAGCTATTTCACTTACACTGCTGACCATAACAAACTATTTCTTTTCCAGTATCATTGCAGAAGTCCTCCTGGTTTCCTTCCACTTATTTCTGGTCACTGAAAAATCATCACCTGGTTGATCCATCACTATTCTGTTCCTCTCTGCTAGAATGAGCTGAAAAACTCCAACAGATCTGCTGAAGTCATCACAACTTTCAATCGTGATTACTAGCTCATCGCACTCAAATTTTAACTTGAGGGGCTGTTCATGTCCAATTTCTTAACTAGAATCTAGTTTTTGTGATATTTCCAAAAGCACGTGAAGGCAGCAAAATATGAAGGACTAAAAATGACAGAACGAAAAATAAATAAATAAATAAAAGTAGAAATAAATAAATAAATGCAGAAACAATAGTGAAAATAAATACATTTTGGTAATATAAATGGCTATTTCTGTATTTTTACATGTATGTATTTATTTATTTATTTATGCATTTCTATATGTATTAATTTATGTATTTCTACATTTATTTATATATTTATGTATTTATATATTTATATATTTATATATGTATTTATTTCTACATTTATTTATTCCTACATTTATTTATTTCTGTATTTCCACATTTCTACATTTATTTTTCCCTGCCCATGTATGTTAATTGTCCTATGGCTAAGCCACGCCCCCAAACGCGATGAGCCAATCACAGTACGCATAGCTAACCCAATACACTCGACATTCTCTGCTTCCACGTCCATTGCAATGCATTGCAGTTAGTCAGTTTTTATTCGTTTTAATGTTTTTTCTTGTCATTTTGGCTTTTAGACAGCGTGTGTGTGTGATTTTGGTTGGGTGACAGTTGTAGGTTACAGTTTGACAAGAGTTTACAGTTTGACAAAAGCACAATGTTGTGTTTTACACAAATATAAGTATAAATAAAATGAAGCCTTGTTTATTTCCATGGTATTACCAGAATTGTACCATATAACCTGATCATTCCCTTTTCCAAATAGTCACACTTTTTTACCTTGTATGTCCTGCAACGTTACCTAGGAAAACATGACAATTTACTCGGTAAGTAAAGTGCAACTGTACTGTAAAATGAAGCCTTGTTTATTTCCATGGAATTACTGGGATCTTACCCTATAATCTGATCATTCCCTTTTCCATAGTCACATTTTGTTTACCTCGTATGTCCTGCAACGTTACCAAGGAAAACATGACAATTTACTCAGTAAGTAAAGTGTTACTGTACTGTAAAATGAAGCCTTGTTTATTTCCATGGAATTACTGGGATTTTACCCTATAATTGTCAGGCTGCAGGGTGGATGAAGTAGGAGGCAAACTCGAAGATGAAGAATTCCAAGGTTTTAATTCTCAATTATAACAGATAACACAAAAACAGGGAGCGTGTGCTCAGAACAAGACTACCTAACATGAACATTGACCGCCCGTGAAGAGTGAACAGAAGGAACTTAAAAACACAGACAGATGAACACAAGACAGGTGATGCAGATGATGATGATGAACAGGTGGGTAACGAAGGGAGTGAGTTCAGGTGTGGAAACAAGGAGGATTCTGGGAACTGTAGTGAAGACGAAGACAGGACGATGACAGACGGTGAATGTGACAATAATCTGATCATTCCCTGTTCCAGTCACATTTTTTTACCTCGTATGTCCTGCAACGTTACCAAGGAAAACATGACAATTTACTCAGTAAGTAAAGTGCAACTGTACTGTAAAATGAAGCCTTGTTAATTTCCATGGTATTACCGGAATTGTACCATATAACCTGATCATTCCCTTTTCCATATAGTCACAATTTTTTACCTTGTATGTCCTGCAACGTTACCTAGGAAAACATGACAATTTACTCGGTAAGTAAAGTGCAACTGTACTGTAAAATGAAGCCTTGTTTATTTCCATGGAATTACTGGGATCTTACCCTATAATCTGATCATTCCCTTTTCCATAGTCACATTTTTTTACCTTGTATGTCCTGCAACGTTACCAAGGAAAACATGACAATTTACTCAGTAATTAAAGTGCAACTGTACTGTAAAATGAAGCCTTGTTAATTTCCATGGTATTACCGGAATTGTACCATATAACCTGATCATTCCCTTTTCCATATAGTCACATTTTTTTTACCTTGTACGTCCTGCAACGTTACCAAGGAAAACATGACAATTTACTCAGTAAGTAAAGTGCAACTGTACTGTAAAATGAAGCCTTGTTAATTTCCATGGTATTACCAGAATTGTACCATATAGCCTGATCATTCCCTTTTCCATATAGTCACAATTTTTTACCTTGTATGTCCTGCAATGTTACCAAGGAAAACATGACAATTTACTCAGTAAGTAAAGTGCAACTGTACTGTAAAATGAAGCCTTGTTAATTTCCATGGTATTACCGGAATTGTACCATATAACCTGATCATTCCCTTTTCCATATAGTCACAATTTTTTATCTTGTATGTCCTGCAACGTTACCAAGGAAAACATGACAATTTATTCAGTAAGTAAAGTGCAACTGTACTGTAAAATGAAGCCTTGTTAATTTCCATGGTATTACCAGAATTGTACCATATAGCCTGATCATTCCCTTTTCCATATAGTCACAATTTTTTACCTTGTATGTCCTACAACGTTACCAAGGAAAACATGACCATTTACTCAGTAAGTAAAGTGCAACTGTACTGTAAAAGGAAGCCTTTTTATTTCCATGGAATTACTGGGATCTTACCCTATAATCTGTAATAGCTACGTAACTGTAGCTATTACAGATTATTGGGTAAAATCCCGGTAATTCCATAGAAATAAAAAGGCTTCCTTTTATAGTACAGTTGCACTTTACTTACTGAGAATGTTCAACGTGATCTCATGAGAATACGTGTGTATTTTTACGTAAAGTGTAATTCTACCGTACATTTACTTACGTTTTATACACACAGAAACGTATAATACTGATGTATTTACAGCACAGTTAAACAAGAATACACTTTAAAACCTTAAAAATACCTTATTTAATCATTTAACCATTTTTATATTTAGTTTATTTACAGTGAGACACAAAATGCGTTTTCTCCAATAGAACAATAATACACCAACATAAATTCACAAAATACATAAATTTTATTATACTTGATATAATCCAAATCTTTAGAATCCATACGTTTGCAAGAAAGAGATCCAAATTCAGCCTTTTATCCAGTGAGTGATCTTCATCTCCATTTCACAGGCTATCACAGCAGCGCAGTCCCTAACTGTCAAATCCCGCGCTCGTGATGAATTCAAATTCAAAAATTGCGCCCTCAAGAAGCGTTAAGACATGTTTTACAGCAGTGATATCAAACACTCATTGGCTCTCACCTGTTCGTCCATGTTCGTCACAGATTGCAACATGCCGTATTTCAGTCGGTAAACTACATTTGAAATGGAGAAGCGCGCGCTCATTCACACAGAGGGAAGCCGGATTAACATTTTCATGGATTAATAACTTCTGCTCTGTAAGTTACCTCATTCAAAACTATACTGAGAGAGAGGACTGTGACTGCAACACATCGTCATGTGAACGACTTTTGGTATCGGTTTTGACATTTTCGCAATAAATAAATTATTGTGATTACACGTATGTTGTTTTTCTTCATAATTGTAGCCTATGTAGTTTTCTATCTTTGAAAATTATGTATTAATACTACTTATTAATGAGACCAGGCTGGAATGTTTTAGTTAAGTTGCAGAACACACATGGTAAAAGTTTGTGATTTCAAAAATGTTTAAGCAGTAGCAAAGGATGTGGTAAGAGTCTGGTAATACAATAGAAATAAACAAGGCTTCCTTTTACAGTACAGTTGCACTTTACTTACTGAGTAAATTGTCATGTTTTCCTTGGTAACGTTGCAGGACATACGAGGTAAAAAAATGTGACTATGGAAAAGGGAAGATCAGATTATAGGGTAAGATCCCAGTAATTCCATGGAAATAAACAAGGCTTCATTTTACAGTACAGTTACACTTTACTTACCAAGTAAATTGTCATGTTTTCCTTGGTAACGTTGCAGGACATACAAGGTAAAAAAAATGTGACTATATGGAAAAGGGAATGATCAGATTATAGGGTAAGATCCCAGTAATTCCATGGAAATAAACAAGGCTTCATTTTACAGTACAGTTGCACTTTAATTACCGAGTAAATTGTCATGTTTTCCTTGGTAACGTTGCAGGACATACGAGGTAAAAAAGTGTGACTATGGAAAAGGGAATGATTAGGTTATATGGTACAATTCCGGTAATACCATGGAAATAAACAAGGCTTCACTTTACAGTACAGTTGCACTTTACTTACTGAGTAAATTGTAAAAACATCTGCAAGAACATACCCAGTATTTAAGATGTTCCTGCGGGGTAGATACCAGGTAAGTGTAAGGTAAATTATTTGATAAACCCTCTATAAATGAGTGTAGCAATGAACAACAACTATGTAAGACAAGGTAATTTACTGGAAACTACTGTCTTAATTTCAAGATGGTAATAAATAAACATAGACTGTTACCAACATAACCCTAGGATAACTACACACCTAACTTGAATTGATGGGTAATACTGGAAGTGTTTTTAAAAATTGGCTACCTACATTCTGAGGAAGTACACAATTAAATCTGAGTTATTACCAACCTAAACAGGTAACAAGTACACAGTACTTTGTTGAGTTGATATTTAACAGTGGTGTTTTTTTTTTCCTGGTAGTTTCTCTGTAATTGTATACTAATCACCTTAAGTAATTACACACTAAAATACTATAATTTAACATATGCTTACCAGGTAAATACTTAGTAATTAGTTTGTAGTTTCTCTACATTTACATACTTGTTACCTGTGGTAATTACTAATAACCAACTATAACTTACCATATATTTACCCAGTAAATACTTAGTAATTAGTTTGTAGTTTCTCTGCATTTACATACTTGTTACCTGTGGTAATTACCAATAACCAACTATAACTTACCATATATTTACCAGGTAAATACCTAGTAATTAGGGGACTGTAAAAGGAGGGTTACCTTAGTTGTCTAGAATTGGGAAGTGAAATTAATTTCTTAACACATAAATGTGAAATTGTTTGAGTCTCTTTGCTGCGGCAGAACTGACTTTCTGCCAGCTGCTAATAAACATTCATGTAAAGATAAACTTGGGAGTTAGGTCTGGTAATGCTGGGCGGTAATAATAGAAGATCCAATTATTCTTGAGCCCATGGTGGTTAAAGCAGTGATACTGACTTATTGGAAGGGGCAAGGTCAATCTGAGTAATGGAGATGGGAGATCACCTTAAGTCAGATATAATATATAGTTTTTGTACAAATGTATGCGACACAATCTATTGGGTCTGCCTCGTTGCTCGTTGCTCCTGCTGCAGCTGTTGCTTTGGTGTGCGTCTGTAAGCTTCGTATATCTTTCTGTTTTGAATCATTAATATTTTCTATCATTCCTTGTTGTTTATACTGCTAAATATAACTTACTCAACATCACACATTAACCTGACATCACTAGCTTCAATCTAAATCGTTATTGCTAGCACAACATGTTAGTAATTCGCTAGCCTGTTAAGCGTGCCATCTGTGCGCTCTTTGTTTATTTATTTATTATTTTTTTTGCTTGTGCGCCCTCACGCCTTTTACGAGTCCATCAAACAACTTTGTTGACTGATCCTACTCACCTAACACAGTAAGTCATGTCATCTTCTTCTCTTATTGTTACTTGCACATCATGCAACATGTTTAGCATATCCTTCTCTGTCAGCACAGGATTTACATGTGATAAATGCAGGGAGATAGTAAAGCTGACGGGGAAGATTTCAGAACTAGAGACACGCATCCAAGCTTTAATCGAGGTTAATTGTAAGAGTGCAAGGCTTTAGATACTGCTTTGGATGCGACTAGCTCAGTGAACTCTGTACATTGTTCGATTCCGGCTAAAGAAGAGCCCGTGCAGCAGGGCAATTGGGTGACGGTGAGACGCTGTAGTCTTTAGAAAAACTCCTTAAGTTTCCAAAATTTTGCTCCAAAAAAGTCGACTAAGTGGAGGGCTTTCCTTGCCCAACTTTATGTATTATTATTGGGCGGCGAATATTCAGAAATGGGTGTTCTGGGTACATACCCCCTGTTTACCATGGTGCCAACTAGAAGTTAGGTCTTGTATTTCAACTCTCCCTGCCATGGTATTCTCCTCTCTCCCTATGTCCCTTTTATATTACACGAAAAACCCAATAGTATGCTCTTCTCTCAAAATATTTTTTTCAATTTCGGCGTCATTTCAAATTTACCTCGGCATCAACCATGGCTCCTATACGAAATCATCTCTTTCTTCCTCCTGTTTCAGATTCTGTATACTCTTCTTGGGAAAAGAAAGGTCTGAAATGCTTTGAAGATCTTTTCATTAATAAATCATTTTTCATTAATGATGAAGTTTTTCTGAATTATCCTCATCATTTAATCTGCTTCCTTCTCACCTATTTCGTTATTTTCAAATTAGGCACTATGCCTCCTCTCTGTTCTCCGGGTTTCCCTCTTTGCCTAGAAAGTCTACATGGGAAGAGGCTTTTAAACTGAATCCTCATATAGGTGGGATTATCTCAAAGATACAGTATATGCAATTATCTTGTCAAAGGATAATGCTCACAACATCAAAACTATCAGGGCTTGGGAAGAGGAACTTGACTTAGAGTTTGAGGATGGCTACTGGAGTATAGTATTAGACAATGTACGTACCACCACTTCGTGTACTAGGCTTAGCTTTATACAATTTAAAATTATTCATAGAGCTCATCCCTTGAAGACAATACTTTCTAAAATGCATCCCAATGTTTCAGATTTGTGTGATAAATGTAAACTTTCACCATGTAACCTTAGCCATATGTTTGTATTGTGTCCCAAGTTACAAAACTTTTGGAATTCTTTCTTTAAAATAGTTTCTGATGTTCTAGGGATCAAGTTAGCTGTTTTGCCCTTTGATTGCAACCTTTGGCATTTCATCTCGGCATCAGACTTTAAGCCGTAGACAGGCTGATGTCGTAGCTTCTGCATCTGTTCTCGCTATAGGCGCTGAAATCTTGGACCTCGCCACAACCCCCTTCTATTTCAGTTTGGCTCAAAGATTTGGCCTTTTTTTTTAAACTTGAAAAAATTAAGTACAATATTAGAGGTAGTGGGGAATCTTTAAAAAAAAAAATGGCAACAAGTTATTACATTCTTTAACCCCCTGGGGTCGGCGGTATCGCCGGCGATACCAGCTCACTTTTGTTCTTATTGACTCAAATAACTCTGTCGATTTTTGTCATAAATGCAAGTGTTATACATATTTAAAAACTGTTAAATGTCTTCTTTTATTTGTGAACACTCATAATAAAAACAAAATGTTGTGTTTTTCGTAAAATAAAGAAAATAAACATGATGCGCATTCTGCCGTCTCTCTCAATGAGAAACTCATTCTGAAACGCGACAGAAAATGACCTGTAACTCAGCGAATGTTTGCCACACAGACTTGAAACACATGTCTATACAACGCTTGGAGTCTATATTTTTAAAGTATGTAAAATATATAAAAACAAATATTCTCTGTTTAAGTAATCCATAAGAAAGCAGCGACATGTACAGTTTCTCAAACGCGTCCTAATTAACTATAATGTGACCACACCCATGCGCGCACGAGCGATTGACATGCAAATGATCCACGCGGCAGAACACAGACCTGTAAACGCCCTCATCACCTCAAAACAAAGAACCAGAGACTTCGGGAACTTACTCCTCTCTGCTTTTCATCGAGTTTGGAAGACTGTGTTTGTGCTGTGCTGTGCTGTTTACCTTGGATTTACCTCAGAAGAACGCGATTTGAAGATGAGAAGATTTTTAAGGTAAGACCAGTGACGTGCGGTCTGGGTAGGCAAACTAGGCACTGCCTACCCTGCCAAAATTCAAAAATAAAATTGTTTATTAAATAATAAACTTGTATTTGTATTTTTACTGTTTATTCTTGTGATTTATATATGCCATATGTGTGTTATTCCAATTATTTAGACGTTATGATGACAAATGTAGCAGTTACGCATAATCAAATAAAAAACAAATCGTAGAATAAGCAGTGCTTTTACTGTCCATTCATTGCAGACGACAAGCGAAAAACCCATGTTGCACATGCGCACTTCGATCCTGTATTCTTTAACATGTACGTCAAAAAGCACAAATCTGCTGTGCCTTTGGACGTAAATATGGTATGCCAGTAACATCTCCGTAACATATCATACATGGACCAATTAAAATCGAGATATTACTGGACATTTGCGCAGCTAACGTCATTAACGTTACACCACAGCTAGCCTACATGCCTAATCCCTGCGCCAAATTCAAAGCCAAAATGACAGCACTGGCCGTCATCACAGAGTTAAAATTTTTAAATTGAGAGCCAGAGAGCTTCAGTTTGCACTTTGCAAACTGAAGGCCCGTAAAGACGAGTTTTACAAAGCTGTGATCGACGTCTTCACAAGGAAAGAGCGGCGGATGAATTTTATGTAGGCTACAAATAATCTACCGATTGGTGAGTCAAAAACTATTTTGGGCTTAATATTGAATTGAAAAATGTGGTTGAATTAATGCAAGCCATTTGCCTTCATATTCAATTGAGCAGTGTGTGATTTTATGCTGTGCAACAATAAGGATTAAGAATGGTTGCATTCTAATGCTGGAGTGGACATTACGTACTGTTACCGGTGTGTGCCTGTGTGCCGCGCTTGTGTGTGTGCGACGTGCGTGTATGTGTGTGTGTGTGAGAGAGAGAGAGAGAGACTGTGAGAAAACACGATATGCATCCTGATTTGAACATTTCTTGATATGCCGCGCTTGTGCGTATACGTTTACTGATTTTGATATTCTAGGTATTATTAACTGGCCGGAATTTTGAGATCGCAATAGACGTGAAGGACTATAATACGTTAAGAGCTCGCTCAAGTACTGCGGAGCTAAACCATTTAGTGCTTTGTAAGTAATCAGCAATATTTTAAAATTGATGCAATGTTTAATAGGGAGCCAGTGCAGTTTTGACAGAACCGGGCTAATATGGTCATACTTCCTGGTTCTGGTAAGAACTCGAGCTGCTGCGTTTTGAACTAGCTGTAGTTTGTTTATTGAGCGTGCAGGGCAACCACCCAGTAGAGCATTACAATAATCTAGCCTTGAGGTCATGAACTAACTGTTCCGCATTTGTCAATGAGAGCATATGTCGTAATTAAGATATATTTTTAAGATGGAAAAATGCAATTTTACAGACACTAGACATGTGACTTTGAAATGAAAGATTGGTACCAAAGAGTACACCCAGGTTCCTAACCGACGACGAAGACTTAACAGAGCAGCCATCAAGTGTTAGACAGTATTCTAGGTTATTACGTGAGGAAGTTTTTTGTCCAATAATTAGAAACTCTGTTTTTTCAGAATTTAGAAGTAGGAAATTACGAGTCATCCAGTTTTTTATATCAGCTATGCATTCCGTTAATTTTGTGAATTGATAAGTTTCGTTAGGTTTTGAATAAATATACAGCTGAGTATCGTCAGCATAACAGTGAAAGCTAATTCCATGTTTCCTAATGATATCTCCTAATGGTAGCATGTACAGAGTAAACAGCAGCGGTCCTAGTACTGAGCCTTGTGGTACACCATACTGAACTTGTGATCGATGAGACATCTCTTCATTTACTGCTACAAACTGATAACGGTCAGATAAGTATGATTTAAACCATGCTAGTGCATTTCCACTAATGCCAACATAATGTTCGAGTCTATTTAAAAGAACGTTGTGGTCAATGGTGTCAAATGCAGCACTAAGATCGAGTAACACTAATAGAGAGATACAACCACGATCGGATGATAAGAGCAAATCATTTGTGACTCTAACGAGAGCTGTCTCAGTAGTATGGTACAGTCTAAATCCGGACTGGAAATCCTCGTAGATATCATTTCTTTCAAGAAAGGAACACAGTTGTGAGGATACTGCCTTTTCTAATATCTTTGACAGAAAAGGTAGATTCGAGATCGGCCTGTAATTGACTAATTCTGTAGGATCAAGTTGCGTTTTTTTAACAAGCGGTTTAATCATAGCCAGCTTAAAGTTTTTTGGTACGTATCCTAGAGACAAAGACGAATTAATGATATTAAGAAGAGGATCTATGACCTCTGGAAGCATCTCTTTCAATAGCTTAGTCGGTATAGGGTCTAACATACATGTTGTCGATTTAGATGATTTAATGAGTTTAGTAAATTCTTCCTCTCCTATAGCAACGAATGAATCAAAGTTTTCCTCAGGGAGACTACAATGCACTGTCTAATGCGATACTGTAGTAGACGGTTGCATAGTTATAATTTTGTCCCTGATATTATCAATCTTATAAGTGAAGAAGTTCATAAAATCATTACTGCTGTGTTGCTTGGAAACTTCGATGCTTGAAGCTTTATTTTTCGTTAGTTTAGCCACTGTTTCAAATAAATACCTAGGATTATGTTTATTTTCTTCTAATAGGGTTGAAAAATAAGCAGATCTAGCAGCTTTTAAAGCCTCTCTGTAAGTAATCGAGCTCTCCTTCCATGAAATCCGAAATACCTCTAGTTTTGTTTTCTTCCAGTTGCGTTCCATTTTTCTGGCTGCTCTCTTAAGGGCCCGAGTGTGCTCGTTGTACCATGGTGTTGGACTAATTTCTTTAATCTTCTTTAAGCGCAACGGAGCAACTGTGTCTAAAGTGCTGGAAAAGAGAGAGTTAAAAGTTTCTGTTGCAATATCAAGTTCTTCTAAGCTATCTGGGATGCTGAGATGATGAAACTGATCAGGAATATTATTAATAAAGCAATCCTTAGTGGCAGAAGTGATAGCTCTAACATATTTGAAACACGGAGTCGGCTTTGCAGCCTTGGCTAAATGTAATTTACACGAGACTAGGTAATGATCTGAGATGTCATCGCTCTGCTGCAGAATTTCAACGGCATCAACATCTATTCCGTGTGATAATATTAGATCTAGAGTATGATTACGACGATGAGTAAGTCCTGACACGTGTTGTCTAACTCCAATTGAGTTTACAATGTCTTTAAATGCCAATCCCAATGCATCTATTTAGTTATCTACGTGTATATTAAAATCACCAACAATTAGTACTTTATCTGCAGTCAATATTAATTCTGATAGAAAGTCCGCTAATTCTTTGATAAAGTCTGTATGGTGCCCTGGTGGCCTTATGGCCCAGCATAAATCTCAAACGTGATTTATCGTTTACTCTATATATTTTTACATTAAGCACCAATGCTTCAAAAGAATTATATTTAAAACTTGATTTCTTAGTGGTTTTGAAAATGTTACCATAAATTACAGCAACACCTCCCCCTTTGCGTTTCAGACGAGGCTCGTGTTTATAACAGTAATCTTGCGGGGTGGACTCATTTAAAGTAATGAAATCGTTTGGTTTTAGCCAGGTTTCTGTCAAACACAGCACATCTAGGTTATTATCTGAAATCATTTCATTAACAACGAGTACTTTTGAAGTAAGCGATCGAATATTCAGCAACCTGAGCTTTAGCATTTGCTCATCTGTATTATAGCTGTTTTTTATTTTTTGAACATCAATAAAATTTTTAACCTTTGATGGGTTTAAACATTTTTTGGATTTCCAAGTTCGGGGAACAGATACAGTCTCTATATGATGATAGCAACGCATTCTCATCCTAGGGCGTCATATACTGACGCTTTTGACATTTCGTCGACATCGAACGCACATGGCACCCTTTAGCGTCAATATGTCACGCACAGAGCTTTGTTCGGTTATGGGTAGGTTTAGGTCTGGTGTAGGGTTAGGGTTAGACCGCTAGGAGGCGCCTTCTGGCCCATTTCTATCTGCGTCTCATATTGACGCTAAAGGGTGCCATGTGCGTTCGATGTCGACGAAATGTCAAAAGCGTCAATATATGACGCCCTAGGATGAGAACGGGCTGGATGATAGCTAGGTGAAAGAGACTCTATATGATGGGATTTATCTGAGCTTGGTGACGTGAGGCCGCTAGCAGACGGTCGGTTTAGCCAGTCTGTCTGCTTCCTGACCTGAGCCCCAGATTGTCATGTTTGAGCTCTAAGACTATGTGCCATATTACTAGAGAGAAGAGCAGCACCATCCCAGGAGGGATGAATACCATCTCTTTTCAACAGGTCAAGTTTGCCCCAAAAACTTTTCCAATTGTCTATGAATTATATATTATTTTGCGGACACCACTTCCCAGATAGCAAAAAATATCTGCACGGCTTCTTTTTGCTGCCGGCCCCAAGCTGTCGGCTATAGGTGCGCCCCGCTGGCGGAGATGAAACGTTTGCCGCCGAATACGTCACTCCCATTTCTTGCGAGATGCCGCCGGCGAACAGCCGCCGGGCCGCTGACTTCATTCTCTCTGACGGTTGCCACCGCCTAAAATGAACCGCAGCTGGCTGGCGGCAAGCCGCTTTGAAATCGACCAGCCTTTGTACTTTTCACATTTAAAGCGATTATAATTATTATTTGAATTATATCAATTTTTGTTGTTGTTGTTGTTGCTTCAAAGCCATTAATTAGGGGTTATAACAGATTTGACTCTGATTCCGTGATAAGTTTTAGGAAATTACATTTAAATTACTTTGAAACTCTGAAGCGATAGCAGATATGTAAAATATATAGAATTATTTTATTCACTTAAGGTGACAATTCTTTACATTTCTTTGATTTATGCACAATTTGAGATGCACCTGTTATGTAGATGAAGGATGAACCCAATCGCAGACAGTTAGCAGGACACACAAGGTTTATTATACAAATAAAAGGGAAAACAAAGCCCACGAGGGGGCAAAACAAGACTAGACAGGACAACGAGTGACTAAACTAGACTATGACTTTGACAATTAACTAGTAAACAAATAAACAAAGCTTCTGCAGTAATGCGGTCGATGTACAGGTCTGTCGTGGTGAAGAAAGAGCTGAGCCGCAAGGCGAAGCTCTCGATTTACCGGTCAATCTACGTTCCTACTCTCACCTATGGTCATGAGCTTTGGGTCATGACCGAAAGGACAAGATCCCGGATACAGGCGACCGAAATGAGCTTTCTCCGCAGGGTGGCTGGGCGATCCCTTAGAGATAGGGTGAGAAGCTCGGTCACTCAGGAGGAGCTCAGAGTAGAGCCGCTGCTCCTCCACATCGAGAGGGGTCAGCTGAGGTGGCTCGGGCATCTGTTTCGGATGCCTCCTGGACGCCTTCCCGGGAAGGTGTTCCGGGCACGTCCCACTGGGAGGAGACTTAGGCTCGTTTTTTTCCTTATCAGTGCAAAAAAAAATAAAAATAAAAAAATAATTTTAATCTTATATGCTTGTGTTATACATCAATCGATCCTGTTAAGTGTGTATTATTTTTGTGTATACTCACAATAAAAACAAAGTGTTGTGCTTTTCGCCAAATAAATAAAAATAAACATGATGCGAGTTCTGCCTCCTCTCTGTCAGTGAAGTCCATTCTGAAACGCGTCCGAAAATGAACCATAACTCAGCGAATACTCAGTCAAACAGACATACAGACACACAGGCATGAAGCTTGAATTCTCTTCTTTTAAATGAAGTAATTTTATAAAAAAAACAAATATTATCTGTTTATGTAATCTTTATGAAAAGAGAGAGATGTCAGTCGTTCTCATCTCAGCTAATTATTTTTAATGTGACTCCGCCCACGGAGAGCGCGCGCTATTCAAACGCAAATGACTGAGGCGATCCGTGCAAACTGTGAACGCCCCCATATCAGCTCGAGAAAACAAATCAAGCTTATACAGATCATTGTACTTGTTTACACCGTCTCGCAGCGCTGTGAGGAATAATAATAATAATGGAAAATGTACCACAGAAGTGCTGGTATTTCGAGGAGCAGATGCAGCTGAGCTGAGGATGTAGTAAGTTTTTTTCATTCTCAAGTGAATCGCGTTTCTGTGTGAATGAATGAACGGCAGAGATGCGCTGTTTACCACAGCTCGCACACTCGCGTTTCTGTGTGTGAATCAATTATCTGCTTTTAGCAAACTGTATTGCTATACTGAAATGAGTAAAAATCGACTGAAATATGTTGAAATAAAATGTATTTGTATAAGCAACGTATTAAACTGCAAATTAACATTTATATTCCTTATAATAAAAACGAAAGACCTATGTTATAGACATATGAAAGACAACATTTCATTGACTAGTTTTGGATAGATTATATATTTTTACTGTAAAATATCTGCCACCTCAAATAAGCTTTTGTTTGCCAATTTTTGCTAATATGTTCAATATAGTATGTTTTGTCAATGTAGGCTATATTCAAAGTAATGAATACTTAACTTTGAAATATGTATGATAAAATGTTTAGTTTTTACAAAGAAAGATTACACTTGAATTGTTGTTGTAATTGTAAACTTTTTAATAAAAAATATATATATTTACAAGGTAGATGTAAACAAATATTAAAAGGTATATTAATATAAGCCTTTTCTTTAAATAATTTTTATTGTGTTTTATTATTGACAAATTTGGGGAGAGGATACATATTCCAAAACTGAAAATACAGTATGAGAATTAACTGCACAATTACTAGACATGTTTTCCTTGGATATTATACAATTTGCAAGCACAATTTGTGGAAAAATAAAATAAATTTGAGATGCTTCCAACTGTGAACCAATGCTTTTGCATTCTTTCCTGTGGCTCAGTCACACACCTGAATGAATGGCTCATTAAGTATGTGGGCCCCATTGTCTCCTCAGGTGTGAATCACTAAATATGCATGATCGTTGACGCCCTTTGCGCATATTGCCTTTGCAAACAAGAAGTGTTTTACAAGATTTAAATCAATGTATTGTGTTATGTGAATGATTAGGCAGGTGTGACGTTTTGAGGTTTTTGAGTTCTGTTTTATGAATCTGTTTCTATGTTTTCAGTTTCTGTGATCCGTTTTCCCCTGTCTTTTGTGATTTTGGTTTAGTCCTGTTTTCCCCGGTCTGTTTTATTAGTTCATTTGTGTCAGCTGTGTCTTGTTAATCATCCTGTTTGCCTGTGTATATATACCCCAGTGTTTTACTCAGTCTTGGTCTGTCGTCGTCAGATTATGGTTGTCTTTGTATGGTTAATGTTTGATTCCTGGAGTTTTGTCTTTTGATTTTGTAATCTGAAACCATTTCAGTTCTAATAAATAAATACTTTGTTTTTGAATTACTTAAACCTCGTCTCAGCATCCTGCCTGTTACAACCCTGACAGAACGACAGACCCTAACAAAAAAGAAAATGTGCTGGGATCAACTCACAGGGGTAATTAAGGAGAGCCACGACCTGCTGGAGTATACAGTGAAGTTTAGTGATATGGCTAAAGACTGGAATGTATGTGATGAAACCATTATCACAGCATATATGATCGGTGCTGTAAGCGTCGATCCTCGTCCACTCCCCGATTTCTCGGGGTTGAGCTGGAGGGAAGCTGTTGCCATCTGCTGGGAAAGTTTTACCCCCCAGTACGCCTCACATCCAGCCAACCCAACCGATTTAGTTCCAGTGCCAGTTCCAGTGCCTGAGCCGTTGGTGCCAGTTCCAAGTCTTGTTCCGAAGCCTGTTCCGAGCCCAGCACATTTTAAAAAGATCACCTGGCCCAGAGCACGAAAACTTATTTCTAATAGTGCTGATCTTGGGTCTAAAATGTTTGACCCACCTTGGGTATCCGTTCGGAGAGCACGCAAGTTTTTTCCACATACCACCAGATCTACTGATCCTCTCATCAGCCCAGCCGAACCTGAGCCTGAATCTGAATCTGAACCAGTGATGTCTGTTCCTGAGTCTGAGCCGGTGATGTCTGTTCCTGAATCTGAACCAGTGATGTCTGTTCTTGAGTCTGAGCCGGTGGTGTCTGTTCCTGAGCCCGAGCCGGTGGTGTCTGTTCCTGTTCCTGAGCCGGTGGTGTCTGTTCCTGAGTCTGAGCCGGTGATGTCTGTTCCTGAATCTGAACCAGTGATGTCTGTTCCTGAGTCTGAGCCGGTGGTGTCTGTTCCTGAGACTGAACCAGTGATGTCTGTTCCTGTTCCTGAGCCGGTGGTGTCTGTTCCTGAGCCCGAGCCGGTGGTGTCTGTTCCTGTTCCTGAGCCGGTGGTGTCTGTTCCTGAGTCTGAGCCGGTGATGTCTGTTCCTGAATCTGAACCAGTGATGTCTGTTCCTGAGTCTGAGCCGGTGGTGTCTGTTCCTGAGACTGAACCAGTGATGTCTGTTCCTGTTCCTGAGCCGGTGGTGTCTGTTCCTGTTCCTGAGCCGGTGGTGTCTGTTCCTGAGCCTGAGCCGGAGCCGGTGGTGTCTGTTCCTGAGCCCGAGCCGGTGGTGTCTGTTCCTGTTCCTGAGCCGGTGGTGTCTGTTCCTGAGCCCGAGTCGGTGGTGTCTGTTCCTGAACCTGAGCTGGTGGTGTCTGTTCCAGAGCAAGAGCCAGAACCTGTCAATTTCCCCATTAAAATTTTGGGGGGGCGCATACCTGCTAGGGGAACAGCAGAGGGTTCTCTGACGCGGTTCCCAATACCACCATGGCCACCTGAAAAAATAGCTCCACCATGGCCGCCTGAAGGGTCATCTCCACCATGGCCGCCTGAAGGGTCATCTCCACCATGGCCACCTGAAGGGTCATCTCCACCATGGCCACCTGAAGGGTCATCTCAACCATGGCCACCCGAAGGGTCATCTCCACCATGGCCACCTGAAGGGTCATCTCCACCATGGCCACCTGAAGGGTCATCTCCACCATGGCCACCCGAAGGGTCATCTCCACCATGGCCACCCGAAGGGTCATCTCCACCATGGCCACCTGAAGGGTCATCTCCACCATGGCCACCCGAAGGGTCATCTCCACCATGGCCACCCGAAGGGTCATCTCCACCATGGCCACGCCCACAGCCTGCTCCACCATGGCCACGCCCACAGCCTGCTCCACCATGGCTACGTCCACAGCCTGCTCCATCATGGCCACGACCACAACATGTTCCGCCCTGGTCTCCTGACCAACCTGCATCCGTCTGGATCGTCCTGGAGTCTAGGATGCCCACCCTCCCACCCTTTTGGATGTTTTATACGGCGCGAGGACGCGCCTTTGGGGAGGGGGGAGGTACTGTGACGTTTTGAGGTTTTTGAGTTCTGTTTTATGAATCTGTTTCTATGTTTTCAGTTTCTGTGATCCGTTTTCCCCTGTCTTTTGTGATTTTGGTTTAGTCCTGTTTTCCCCGGTCTGTTTTATTAGTTCATTTGTGTCAGCTGTGTCTTGTTAATCATCCTGTTTGCCTGTGTATATATACCCCAGTGTTTTACTCAGTCTTGGTCTGTCGTCGTCAGATTATGGTTGTCTTTGTATGGTTAATGTTTGATTCCTGGAGTTTTGTCTTTTGATTTTGTAATCTGAAACCATTTCAGTTCTAATAAATAAATACTTTGTTTTTGAATTACTTAAACCTCGTCTCAGCATCCTGCCTGTTACAACCCTGACAGCAGGATGATTTTTACATCATTTTGAAGAAAAAACTCTAGGCAATGACATCCATTAGTCAAAAGTCTTATTGACACATATTTAGTATGTGTTTTGTGGCCTTATTTCAGAAACTTTAGTTTTTAGTTTTTTCAATAACCATGCATAAACATTATTCTCTCAAAAATACAAACATGTACATTCTTGTTGCTCACATATTATGGTAGCCCTGTTTGTGCTAAATAGAGTATAATTACACCTTTGCCATTAATATGTTTATAAGCAACTGAAAAAAGCACAAATGTCAGGGCATGTCAGAACATCTCAAGGACCCCAAAAACCCGTTAGACCCCAGAGGGTTAATGTCATCTCATTGTGACACTTTTTTAACCTATTGGGTTAATAGAGCGAGTCTTTCACTGATTGTTTAGAGTTTAACGGAATTTACACTCATAATTCGCGCAAAGCATCATGGGGCGTAAGAATAAGGTGGATAGTCAAACTTATTTTTATGTTGAAATAATGAAGATTTCTGTGCCACCTCTATGATCATATTTCTGTCCTTTGGATGAGACGTTAAACCGAGGTCCTGACTCTCTCTGGTCATTAAAAATCCGAAAGTACCATTTCGGCAACACAAACGTTTCTGAGCCAAATTCAGAATAAGATGTGTTCTGGTGATAAGATAAGAGTAAATCAAGAGTCAGCGAGAAGCTCATCTGATTGGCTACATGAAGAAGCTGGACCCGCCCTCCTCTTCACTGTCACGGTTGTTAGATCTGCTGTCTCTCTCTCGTCTTGTGTGTGTGTGCGTACTGATTGTTTCGTGTGGGCGTTACCGCTTATTATCTGATTCTCTCATCAGCGCCAGCTGCATTCCATCAGCCAGCCTATTTAATGCCTTGTCTTTCGACTTGTGTTTGTCAGATAGTTATTGAAGCTTCCCCGTGTCGTTCCTGTTCCTGTACTCCTCGTGTGTTCTCTTTTCCCATATTGAGTTCATCGTGTTGTGCTGATTCCTGTTTCCAGTCTCGTTGTGGCCTCTACAGTTTGATCATCGCTCATGACTCCGGGGAATTCGACACTCTGATCATCACTCCGGGGAATTCTTCACTCTGATCATCACTCACCATTCCGGGTTGCCCATCGAAGTCCCTGCGTCACCACTCTCCTGCTGTCTTCAGCGTGTTGGACTTTTTGTTGTCATTCCCAATAAAGAGACCTTTTACTTGCAACTTGCATCCTTGTATACTTCCCGTAACAGAACGATCTGACCAACATTATGGATGCAGCAAGCTCCGCTTCACTGACTGAGTTCATCAACCACAGTATCTCTCGTATGGATCAGCAGCAGGAGAGTATCACCAGCACGGGGCGCGCTGTGCAAGCGCTCGTGACGCAGGTGTCCGAGCTCTCCCAACAGTACTTCTGTACTTCACCCTACAGCCCAGGACCTTTGAGAGAGAGGAATCCAAGGTAGCGTTTGTACGCACCCTGCTCACGGGTCGAGCGGCACTATGGGGGTCGGCGGTGTGGGAGAACCAAGACCAATGCTGCGCCCCGTTCCAGGCACTCGCCACTGAGAAGAGGAGGGTCTTCGACCATGCGGTGGCGGGCAAGGACACTGCCAGACTCCTCGCGGATCTCAAACAAGGTGATCGTCCGGTCGCCGATTATTCCATCGAGTTCCGTACGTAGGCGGCAGAGTGCAAATGGAATGAGGAGGCGCAGTGGGACATGTTCCTGCATGGGCTGGCTGACCGTGTCCAAAAGGAGATATACATCTTGGACCTTCCCCAGAGTCTTAACGGATTAATCGACCTGGCGCTGCGAGTGGATGCTCGCCTTAACCGCATGGAGCGGTACACTCGTCCTATCCGCAGACTCAGAGGTGCTGAAGGCCGATCGACCAGCGAGGGAGACACGGTCGGTCCCGTCGTCGATCACGAGCCCATGCAGGTGGGGAGAGCTCGGCTTTCCCGGGAGGAGAGAGAGAGGTGGAGATCCCAAGAACTATGCCTTTACTGCGGAGGAACGGGCCATTTCATACATTCTTGTCCAGTTAAAGAGCAAGCCTGGTAGTAATGAAGAGGCTACTATCGGGTGGGATATCCGCCGAGAAGTCCTCACCATCCACTCTCCTTCCAGTAAGACTGAGATGGGCCAACCACACACACACCTGCCAAGGTAATTTCATGGACATTCACTTCACTCACAAGTTTCATCTCCCCATCACACCACTCACCAGTCAGACCTCCATTAATGCTCTCAATGGACAGGAACTCCCCAGTATTTCCCTTACTACCGGTCCCATAACACTTATCATGTCAGGCAACCACACAGAGATCATCACGTTTTTCCTCATGGACTCCCCTCTGGCACCCATAGTACTTGGTCACCCCTGGCTCAATCAACAGAACCCCAGGGTGGATTGGTGCCAGCACTCCATCTCCGAATGGAGCACTCAGTGTTATGAGTCTTGTCTTGTGTCTGCTTGTGTTTCAGGAGAAGGCAGCGGATTTATCAAACGTGCCTGTGGAGTACCTTGATCTGAAGGAAGTGTTCAGTAAGTCCCGTGCTGCTTCTCTTCCTCCGCATCGTCCCTATGACTGTGCTATAGATTTACTGCCAGGTAAGTCTCCACCTAAAGGCAAAAGTTACTCTCTTTCTGTTCTTGAGAGAGAGGCAATGGAGAAATATATTTCTGATTCTCTGGCAGCGGGGTTCATCCGGCCTTCCTATTCTCCAGCGGGGGTGGGGTTCTTTTTTTGTGGGGAAGAAGGATGGTTCCTTGCGACCTTGTAATGATTACCGAGGGCTGAAGAACATCACGGTAAAGAATACCTATCCTTTGCCGTAGATGTCTTCAGCTTTCGAGAGGTTGCCGGGAGCATCTGTTTTTACAAAATTGGATTTACCTAACGCCTATCATTTGGTTCGCATTCGGAAGGGGGATGAATGGAAGACCGCCTCTAACACCCCCAGGGGGACACTTCGAATACTTCGTCATGCCTTTCAGGCTGTCTAACCCCGGCGGTTTTCCAGGCACTCGTTAATGACGTGCTGAGAGATATGGTAGATCAGTTCATATAGGTTGCTAGGCGGTTGCTAGGGTGTTTTGGGCAGTTGCTAGGGTGTTCTAAGTGGTTGCTATGGTGTTGCTAGGCGTTTGCTAAGGTATTCTGGGTGGTTGCTAGGCGGTTGCTAGGTGGTTGCTAGGGTGTTTTGGGTAGTTGCTATGGTGTTGCTAGGCGGTAGCTAGGGTATTCTGGGTGGTTGCTAGGCGGTTGCTAGGGTGTTCTGGGTGGTTGCTAGGGTGTTGCTATGCAGTTGCTAGGTTGTTCTGGGTGGTTGCTATGCTGTTGCTAGGTGGTTGCTAGGGTGTTTTGGTTGGTTGCTAGGTGGTTGCTAAGGTATTCAGGGTGGTTGCTATGCTGTTGCTAGGTGGTTGCTAGGATATTTTGGTTGGTTGCTAGGGTGTTCTGGGTGGTTGCTAGGTGGTTGCTAGGGTGTTTTAGGAGGTTGCTAGGGTGTTCTAGGTGATTGATATGGTGTTGCTAGGCGGTTGCTAAGGTATTCTGGGTGGTTGCTAGGCGGTTGCTAGATGGTTGCTAGGATGTTCTGGGTGGTTGCTATGGTGTTGCTAGGTGGTTGCTATGGTATTCTGGGTGGTTGCTAGGCGGTTGCTAGGGTGTTCTGGGTGGTTGCTAGGGTGTTGCTATGCAGTTGCTAGGTTGTTCTGGGTGGTTGCTATGCTGTTGCTAGGCGGTTGCTAGGGTGTTCTGGGTGGTTGCTATGGTGTTGCTAGGCGGTTGCTAGGGTATTCTGGGTGGTTGCTAGGTGGTTGCTAGGGTGTTTTGGGTGGTTGCTAGGTGGTTGCTAGGGTGTTTTTATGGTTGCTAGGCGTTTGCTAGAGTGTTCAGGGTGCTTGCTATTGTGTTGCTAGGTGGTTGCTAGGCGGTTGCTAGGGTGTTTTGGGTGGTTGCTAGGCGGTTGCTAGGGTGTTTTGGTGGTTGCTATGGTGTTGCTAGGTGGTTGCTAGGGTGCTCTAGGTGGTTGCTATGTTGTTGCTAGGGTATTATGGGTGGTTGCTAGGTGGTTGCTAGGGTGTTTTAGGAGGTTGCTAGGGTGTTCTAGTTGATTGCTATGGTGTTGCTAGGCGGTTGCTAAGGTATTCTGGGTGGTTGCTAGGCGGTTGCTAGATGGTTGCTAGGGTGTTCTGGGTGGTTGCTATGGTGTTGCTAGGTGGTTGCTATGGTGTTTTGGGTGGTTGCTAGGCGGTTGCTAGGGTGTTCTGGTGGTTGCTATTGTGTTGCTAGGCGGTTGCTAGGTTGTTCTGAGCGTTTGCTAGGCGGTTGCTAGGCGGTTGCTAGGGTATTTTGGTGGTTGCTATGGCGTTGCTAGGCGGTTGCTAGGCGGTTGCTAGGGTGTTCTGAGCAGTTGCTAGGCGGTTGCTAGGCAGTTGCTAGGGTGTTTTGGTGGTTGCTATGGTGTTGCTAGGCGGTTGTTAGGGTGCTCTAGGTGGTTGCTATGTTGTTGCTAGGCAGTTGCTAGGGTATTCTGGGTGGTTGCTAGGCGGTTGCTAGGTGGTTGCTAGGGTGTTCTGAGTGGTTGCTAGACGGTTCTAGGTGGTTGCTAGGCGGTTGCTAGGGTGTTTTGGCAGTTGCTATGGTGTTGCTAGGCGGTTGCTAGGGTGCTCTAGGTGGTTGCCATGTTGAGGCTAGGCGGTTGCTAGGGTATTCTGGGTGGTTGCTAGGCGGTTGCTAGGTGGTTGCTAGGGTGTTCTGAGCGGTTGCTATGTGGTTGCTAGGTGGTTGCTATGGTGTTTTGGGTGATTGCTAGGCGGTTGCTAGGGTGTTTTGGCGGTTGCTATGGTGTTGCTAGGCGGTTGCTTGGGTATTCTGAGTGGTTGCTAGGCGGTTGCTAGGTGGTTGCTATGGTGTTTTGGGTGGTTGCTAGGCGGTTGCTAGGGTGTTCTGGGTGGTTGCTATTGTGTTGCTAGGCAGTTGCTAGGCGGTTGCTAGGGTGTTCTGAGCGGTTGCTAGGCGGATGCTAGGGTGTTTTGGTGGTTGCTATGGTGTTGCTAGGCGGTTGCTAGGGTGCTCTAGGTGGTTGCTATGTTGTTGCTAGGCGGTTGCTAGGGTATTCTGGGTGGTTGCTAGGCGGTTGCTAGGGTGTTCTGAGCGGTTGCTATGTGGTTGCTAGGTGGTTGCTATGATGTTTTGGGTGGTTGCTAGGCGGTTGCTAGGGTGTTCTGGGTGGTTGCTATTGTGTTTCTAGGCGGTTGCTAGGGTGTTTTGGGTGGTTGCTAGGCGGTTGCTAGGGTGTTTTGTTTGCTAGGCGGTTGCTAGGGTGTTTTGGGTGGTTGCTAGGCGGTTGCTAGGGTGCTCTAGGTGGTTGCTATGTTGTTGCTAGGCGGTTGCTAGGGTATTCTGGCTGGTTGCTAGGTGGTTGCTAGGGTGTTCTGAGCAGTTGCTAGGCGGTTGCTAGGTGGTTGCTAGGCGGTTGCTATGGTGTTTTGGGTGGTTGCTAGGTGGTTGTTAGGGTGTTCTCTGTGCTTGCTATTGTGTTGCTAGGTGATTGCTAGGCGGTTGCTAGGGTGTTTTGGTGGTTGCTATGGTGTTGCTAGGCGGTTGCTAGGGTGCTCTAGGTGGTTGCAATGTTGTTGCTAGGCAGTTGCTAGGGTTTTCTGGGTGGTTGCTATTGTGTTGCTAGGCGGTTGCTAGGGTGTTCTGAGCGGTTGCTAGGCAGTTGCTAGGTGGTCGCTAGGCGGTTGCTATGGTCGTCAAGTCAAGTCATCTTCATTTATATAGCGCTTTTAACAATGTAGATTGTTTCAAAGCAGCTTTACAGAGATAAGCGTATAATTTAAGGTAACAGAGATTGTTTTGGCTTTATAGCAGAGTTAAGTTATTTTCCATCTAAAGTTAGTTTTGATTGATTTGCTTCCGTCGCAACGATCATTTGTTATTAAATTAGGGGCCGCTAAGACGACACCATTCCCTCTACACAGACTTTAAATGCAAACCTGTGAGAAACGCTGATGTCACATGCGCATTTAGAATGAGTTCTATAGTTATGTGCGTTTCAATATACGCAGGTTTGCCACAATTCCCTACAAGCCAAGCCTAAACAAAGTACTTGTCTTTCCTTATAAATTTTGATAAAGAATTTTATTTTATTTTGTTGCTTTGGGGTAGGAACGCGAAACGAATTTTCCCGACAATGCCTTATCTGTATAGTGGTAGAGGGATCCTCCATAGGGAGAGACTAGTTGGCACTTCAGCACTGCGTTGTCATCGGGTCCAGGCGAAGGTCCTTCGTCAGATCTGGATACGGCCCGGATCCGGCAGGCTGCAGGAAAACCTCGGGATAAACACAGACACTAAAATTATCGTAGATGCCATTCTTCTCATGATGTAACGAGTACATCAGGATTTATCGAGTTCTTACCAGAACCAGGAAGTATGACCATATTAGCCCGGTTCTGTCAACACTGCACTGGCTCCCTATTAAACATCGCATCAATTTTAAAATATTGCTGATTACTTACAAAGCACTAAATGGTTTAGCTCCGCAGTGCTTGAGCGAGCTCTTAACGCATTATAGTCCTTCACGTCTATTGCGATCTCAAAATTCCGGCCAGTTGATAATACCTAGAATATCTAAATCGACTGTTGGCGGTAGATCCTTCTCCTATTTAGCACCAAAACTCTGGAATAGTCTTCCTACCATTGTCTGGGAAGCAGACACACTCTGTCAGTTCAAAGCCAGATTAAAGACACATCTCTTTGACCTAGCATACACATAACACATTATAGACTTCTATAATTCCATATTAGGTCCATAGATTAGGTCAGCCGGAACCGGGAACACTTCCCATAAATCCTGATGTACTCGTTACATCATAAGAAGAATGGCGTCTACGTTAATATTGGTCTCTCTGCTTATACCGAGGTTTACCGCAGTCCACCAGATCCAGGCCGTATCCAGATCAGATGAAGGACCTACGCCTGGACGCGACGACAACGCAGTGCTGAAGTGCCAACTAGTCTCTCCCTATGGAGGATCCCTTTACCAAAGCATTTTCTGGAAATTCGTTTCGCATACCTACCCCGAAGTGACAAAATAAAATAAAACAACTGCCTCGCTCTACATTATCCCGCTTATTACATGGCTACCCATCAAATAAATAAAAAATTTGACACAAAATATTGATTTAAAAAGGAGTTTATTGATTTAAGTATTGCTTCCGCTAAAGAAAATAGTCTGTTCCGTCTCTACGGTTAGAATCCTGCGTCCTTAGCAATGCTCTGTTTTTCATGGCAACGGTGTGTTATACTCAGTGGTCTGATATCAAGAAATAACACACCGCACTCTACATTAGAATTCAACCAAGACATGTAATAAATAAATATATTTCACACCCCAGGCTATACATTTGACTCAGATTTCACAGTTATCTGTGGTGTTTGATGTGTATATAATGTATTGTTTACTGCATTTGACCTGTTATGGATGCATTTATGTTTGTTGATTGTAACACGCTTTGAGCTTGGGAAACAATATATAAATAAACTATTATTATTATTATGAGCTGAAGCAGTAAATCAAGGTCTTGAGCGGTTAGGCTGGTGTGATGGAGCGAGGTGGAGCCGTATCAGAGCAGTACTAACAAAACAATGACATTTTTTATAATCATTTTATTTTTTTAATGATAAACATACATATATATGCTAGTCTGTGCAAGTCATTGTGTGATCTCCCAACACTGATGTGCTGAGATGAGAGCTGAGTCCTCCTATAGAGTGGCGAAGTGCAGTCTGAGGTTCTTCAGGATCTGCTGAGTGTCCACATGTTCAGGGAACGCATCCTCAGACCTCTGAGCGGCCGTGTAACTGTTCTGGAGATCTCCAACCTTCAGGAACAAACAAACAGCATTAGACAGCTGTAAATTTAGCTGAAAATACACTTCTGAACTATTGTAAATTTGGACTGTAAATATGACTTTAGTTTTGTTGTTTCAATTAGTAATAATTATAGCTAAAGATAAAAAATAATGGAGAAGGCATGTTCTCATAAAACAATGACAGAGTAACACACATCAGAGTAACACACAGAGTAACACACACCGAGTAACACACATCAGAGTAACACACAGAGTAACACACATCAGAGTCGCGAGTCGTACCTTCTCAGAGAGTGTGGCGAAGTTGAAGTGTGGCTCGTACATGTGCGGAGACAACGCAGCAGCCGTCTGCAGGAAAGCCTTCGCCTGGGACAACACACAAGTCAAGTTACAGCGCTGTTCAATCCTGATACAACACAAGTCTTCCCATGGTCTCACTCACTCGGATCTACCTCATTATTGCACAAGTGTAGAAACATTAGGAAACAAGTAATATGCCGTTAAATCTCATTATTCATGTATCATACACTAGAGTTGTGTGGGGTGAGGGTGAATCAAATAGACATAATAAATGCATAGACGCACTATTGGCCGCTGGATCGCACCTCAACGGCGCCGCCACATTGCGGAGGGCAACTTTCCCATAACTCTCATAATGGGAATTGAGAACAATGAGAACAATGTCTGCTTGGTGTGCTGCTTGGGGCTGTGCAAATCACCACACAACTGAAAACAGGTCTCGGGGAATTACCTTTCACAAGCAAGACTGAGCATTTGCTTCTGGTTGTATTTGGTCATGATGTCATTCAGACTAAAATCGCTATTGATACATAAATGATTGTGTGACAGTGACAGGATGTCCATCTTTAGACATACGGCCGATGCGTAGTAAGCCATACTCAGGGTATTTTTATTATATATATATATATTAGGGCTGTCAAAAGATTAATCGCGATTAATCGCATCCAAAATAAAAGTTTGTGTTTACATAATATATGTGTGTGTACTGTGTATAATTAAATTTGTATATATAAATACACACACATGCATGTATATATTTAAGAAATATTTGCATACATATACTGTATATATTTATATATAATTTATATTATATATAAATATAATTTTTTTATATATAAATTACACATTTTTCTTAAATATATACAAGCATGTGTGTGTATTTATATATACAAAATAATTATACACAGTACACACACATATATTATTTAAACACAAACTTTTATTTTGGATGCGACTAATCACGATTAATCTTTTGACAGCCCTAATATATATATATATATATATTTTTTTTTTTAACAATAATGCATTATAACGTAGGACAGTAGTATTTAAAAATGTTGCCACAGGCTTGTATAAAATTAGGCAGTGATATAGTGTGTGTGTATGTGTGTGTGGTAGTGTGTGGTAGTGTGTGTGTGTGTGTGCGTGTGTGTGTGGTAGTGTGTGGTAATGTGTGTTAGAGTGCGGATCGCGCCGAATTTTTCTGTCCGAGCCCAGCCCACGTCCGACAGAGCAGTAACCGAACCCGTCCCGAGCCCGACAGGCATAAAGATATTTCTGTCCGAGCCCGACCCGAGACCGACAGTTAAAATCCCATTTTTTTTCTCATACTAATGACACATGTACGTTTGTTTGTGTGGAAAGCCCGCTTTTATTAAGCAACTGTAGGAAGGCATTCGGAAATGTCAACAGGATGAGTGCATCAGCGCGCACGGAGCAACAAGCGCACTTAACGCAGGCGCGCATGCACGTGTTTCGTTGTCACGGCTACATAAACAAATTTGCGCACACAGGAAGACAGATGTTATGGTAAAATTTTACATGTATTTTAATCACAAAAACGAACGTTTGCATCAAGTGAAAGCATCAGGCACATTGGCTAACGTTACCTACATAATAAGCTGTTTTAAATTTAAAATGTTCAATGCCTTATCGCGCT
>NW_028155990.1:55000-72500 GCF_963993115.1 Abramis brama | reverse complement strand
GGAGGCTAAATCAGCCTTCTTTTCAAAAATTATATTGCAGCACTCAAACTCACCAAAAACTTTGTTTCAATCTATTAATAGGTATTTGAACTCTCACACTGCGTCATTACCATCATCTACAGAATGTTGTGAAAAGTTTTTGAATATTTTTTCAGAAAAAGTTAATACAATCAGAGCTAGCTTTAGTGCTTTGAAGGGCTTGACAGGAGGTACTCTTAAAAGTGTTAATAATTTTGATCAATTTGATATGGTTACTACTGAGGATATTAAACTGATCGTTGACAAATTGAAACGACCCGCTGCAAGTTGGGATGTTTTGCCTTCTGACTTGTTGTCCGAGACGTTTGATCATACTGGGTCTTGTATTACTGCTATTGTCAATTGCAGTCTTTATACAGGCATTTTTCCTCATAGTTTTAAGCAGGCGGTTATTCAGCCCCTTCTTAAAAAGCCTAACCTTGATCCTTCGGATTTCAATAATTATCGGCCCATTTCTAAGCTGCCTTGTATTTCCAAAGTATTGGAAAAGGTAGTTTTAGCACAGTTAAGTTCGTATCTGGCCAATCATGAGTTGCTAGACGCTTTTCAGTCTGGTTTCAGAGTAGGACACAGTACTGAATCTGCTTTACTGCGAGTTTCAAATGACATGCTACTCATTGCAGACTCAGGGACTAGAGGAGCTTTAATTATGTTAGATCTGAGTGCAGCTTTTGATTTAATCGATCACACTATTCTTATTGATCGGTTGGAACATGTAGTGGGGCTGAGAGGGACGGTTTTAAATTGGTTCTCCTCATATCTAAAGGGACGCTCATGTTCTGTTAGGGTTGGGGATTTTTCCTCCAAGTCAATTATTTTGGAGTGTGGAGTTCCACAAGGTTCAATTTTGGGCCCTATTCTTTTTTCTTTGTTTCTTTTGCCCTTGGGCATCATTTTTAAGAAACATGGTATCTCATACCATTTATATGCAGATGACATTCAGGTATATTTACCGATCAGTGCTGGTGTCCCTAGCACTAATCAATCCTTGGTACTATGTTTACAGGAGGTGATTGCCTGGTTAGAGCAAAACGGCCTGAAGTTAAATGCCAGCAAATCGGAAGTTTTGGTTTTCGGGACAAATAATGACGACAGGGACTTAGGGGGCCTTCTTGGCTCTTGGGAAACATATGTTAAACCCAAAATAAGAAATTTAGGGGTAATTTTTGATTGTGCTCTTATGTTCGATCATCAGGTCAAAAATGTGGTAAAAAATTGCTTCTACCAATTAAGGACTATTGCGAAAATGAAGTCTTTTCTGTCTGTTCCTGACTTAGAAAAAGTTATTCATGCATTCATTACGTCTCGTTTGGATTATTGTAATGCTCTTTATGTTGGTATCAGTCAATCTCTTACTTCGAAGTTGCAGATGGTACAAAATGCTGCTGCAAGGCTCCTTACTGGTGTCAGGAAAAGGGAGCACATTACTCCAGTTCTTGAAAGACTGCATTGGCTCCCTGTGAAACAGCGTATACAGTATAAGGTTTTGTTGTACGTTTATAAAGCTGTGCATGATTTGGCCCCGAAATATATTAAGGACTTGGTGCGTATGAACTCTTGCAGAGCACAAAGGTACTCCAATTGTCTTCAATTGTTTGTACCGAGAACTCGCTTAAAAACAAAAGGGGATCGAGCTTTTTCAGTTATTGGTCCTAGACTGTGGAATGCACTTCCTCCTGATGTAAGGTCTGCATCCTCAGTTGTGGTTTTTAAATCTCGTCTTAAAACGTATCTTTATTCTGTGGCTTTTAATTCTTGACTTTGTCATTGTATGTCATGTATTTTATGTATTTTTATTATTTTATTTTATTTTTACAATCTCTTGGATGTTCAGTCCTTTGGCCTACAACGTAGCATAAAGGGCTATATAAATAAATAAGACTTGACTTGAGACTTTACCTGCACACTTTACTGTTTACCTGCACACTTTACTGTTTACCTTCACACTTTACTGTTTACCTTCACACTTTACTGTTTACCTTCACACTTCACTGTTTACCTGCACACTTTACTGTTTACCTGCACACTTTACTGTTTACCTTCACACTTTACTGTTTACCTTCACACTTTACTGTTTACCTTCACACTTTACTGTTTACCTGCACACTTTACTGTTTACCTGCACACTTTACTGTTTACCTTCACACTTTACTGTTTACCTGCACACTTTACTGTTTACCTTCACACTTTACTGTTTACCTTCACACTTTACTGTTTACCTGCACACTTTACTGTTTACCTTCACACTTTACTGTTTACCTTCACACTTCACTGTTTACCTGCACACTTTACTGTTTACCTGCACACTTTACTGTTTACCTTCACACTTTACTGTTTACCTTCACACTTTACTGTTTACCTTCACACTTTACTGTTTACCTGCACACTTTACTGTTTACCTGCACACTTTACTGTTTACCTTCACACTTTACTGTTTACCTTCACACTTCACTGTTTACCTGCACACTTTACTGTTTACCTTCACACTTTACTGTTTACCTTCACACTTTACTGTTTACCTTCACACTTTACTGTTTACCTGCACACTTTACTGTTTACCTTCACACTTTACTGTTTACCTTCACACTTTACTGTTTACCTGCACACTTTACTGTTTACCTTCACACTTTACTGTTTACCTGCACACTTTACTGTTTACCTGCACACTTTACTGTTTACCTTCACACTTTACTGTTTACCTGCACACTTTACTGTTTACCTTCACACTTCACTGTTTACCTGCACACTTTACTGTTTACCTGCACACTTTACTGTTTACCTGCAAAAGATATTGTTAAATATATCATTTTTAGAAGGTTGTGGTTTAAAAATAAACATTCTGACATTATGGGTTGTGGTTTAAAAATAAACAATAAACAAACACTCTCTGGATGTTAAAGTGTAAGTTGCAGGTTAACCACCACAACCAATTAATGTGTAAATTAAGTGCTCAATATGTATATATGTAAACATTTCTGTCTTAAAATGCGTTAAAATAACATTTATTGGGGTTTCTTCAAGGTAGCGCGTTTTTACAGCAACTGGGTGATGACGTCATAGAAGGAAGTTGCATCCATACTCTGCTAGACTCCTACTGTTTGTGGCTTGATTATGGAGAACGACTGGGAGACGGAGGAGGTGGGAAACTAGTGTTGTCAAAGTACTGGTACTTCGGTAGGCTACTGAAAATGTGACGGTACCAGCATTTCTGTAGTACCGGGTATATTCGGTACCCAGTAATAGGCAGCTGCGTTTAGTCGCTTGCATGTTTATCTAAGCACGGGGCTCCAGACTAACTTTTATTACTATGACCACTGCAGCCGATATCAGGAGTGTCTGTGTATATTAAACTGCAGAAATACTATTTAAATATTAACATTGCATGTTCTGTTTGTCTCTGTGTGAATGAATGGCGCAGACGCGCGGTGTCATTTACCTCACAAACACACACACACACACACTGAAGCACGAGTGATGCGCGCGCTGTTTTCAGTCTAGCTGCTGCCAGTCACGATATGATGACATGATGAAATTCATCTCCAGAGCCACTCTGAGTCATTTTACCGTTTCATTTGAGAAAAACGATCGTCATATCATAGTTACACACACAGAAACTCAAAGGTCTTCACGGCAACCCGTCAAAATAAAAGTTCGGTTTAACTTTGCGTGCATGCTGCCTGAACCCGTTTGTTTTGCGAATAGCTTACTCTCATTTCCACAATATTATCATACTACTCCTATTTCAGGCAGGATCACGGTCCTCTTGAAGCCAGCACACACGATTATGTTTACAATTGAGTTATTTCAATATAACTGCTAGCCTACTTGCCATTAGACTACAGTGACTCTAGGCTTGGAGTTCCTGTTATGACGTCACGCACAGCCTAGTGGAAGGGAGAGGGAGTGCTAAAAACCACTAAAAAGTACCAACTTTTCATATTATATTCAGCATTTTGGTATGAAAAACATACAAAACATTGGTGGGAGGTTCTTATCTTTTTGTTTATTGCATTTTCTTCGTGAAAAATTTTACCTGCAACTTACACTTTAAGTGAATCTGTAAGTCATGCTGTTTACTTCTTAATATATTATTTAATTCTGGTGCGCTTAACAATATCGCTACTGTTTAATAGTAGCCTATGCTAAGTCTCTTTCACGGCCATCATTTGTAGTAAATGCTAATATATTACTGTGTCATGCGCGCTGAAGTTAGCCTGTAACTATGTGATGTTTAATATGTTAAAGGCACACTATGCAGCTTTCCGTTTTTGTCAAACAGCGACCCCTAGAGTCGCTGTGGAGTACTTGTATTTAACGTTACTGTCGTAAATACCACTCGCGCAGAGCCGTCTCGGCACTCACGGCCTGATCCCTTCCGCCCTCTATACCGGTACCTGTTCAGTAGGATGGAAGTTGTAATGAGTGGAAATAAGGTGTGGCCCCTTTAAGAGCTGCGCGCGCCCTGGTGAACTGTCGGCAGTCTGTATTGTATGTGCACCTCGAACACCCCATGTATGCGGGTTATTTCAGTTTGATGCTCATTCTTATCCTACTTTTGTTTATCAAGTAAAGCTGTGGACGGTAGAACGGGTGACAGACAGTTACACGAGTTCGATTGGGGAATAAAGTGCAAGTTGTGAGATGCCAATCGCCTCTGTGAGTCTGGCTGGCCTCTGTAATAACTTCATCTGTGAGCTATCCCTATTTCTCCTCCTGACAGAACGCGTTACAAAGCGTCGGACATCGAACAGGCACAGATAACCTCTGAAGATGTCTACTAGTCCATCAACAAGAACGATATTTACTTGAGTCTGACTCCTTGCTCGGTCAGTCTGCCGTTTCCTCTTTCTTTCGTCCTCCGACAAAGCTTTCCTAGCTTTGTGTGCAGTGCCGTAAAGCAATTCGTTACATCGCGAGACCTGATATCACGCGATACTTCCTGACGCTGAGGCGGCCCAAAGTTCCAAGTAGGGCTGGGACGGTATAGATTTTTTCTTACCGCGGTTGAAAAGCAAGAAATTCCCGCGGTATTGCGATAAACCGCTTTAAACCTCAACCCCCCTCCCCACCCTCCCCCAGTTTTTTTTTTCTGCGACGTTGCGGCTGGAACAACAAACAAAGTGTGTCAATGATAATCTCAGGTAGTGTTTATGTGCTTTATTTAATGTTAAAAGCATGCAATGTGACTTTGAATATCGTTTAGTGCTCCAGCTTTGTAGCTGTAAAAGCAACAATGGATAATTCACCTCAGATCTTGAAATTAAACAAATGGAAACAAGAACGTTCAAACTGTGAACAAGTGTAGCCTATTCTTTGACAAATATTGTTTTAGTAACTCATAGCCTATGTATTTTTAATAATGTTTAAATGGTGTAATATTTGTGAATTTGATTATGTAGCCTAGGCTACTTATCCATTTTCTTGCAAGTGCCGTCAAGATTACTCTCTGGTGCTGTGAGTGTCCACTTGCCGCGACTCCGCGAGGGTTGACAAATGCGGTCTTCACGTGAGAGAATTGTGTTAAATAAGCACGTGCAATTAAAAGCTGAGGTCCTGCTTTTACTTTTTTTATTTATTTACGGTGCGGCTTGGATGCGGCGTCCGTCGAAAATAGACTAGGCGCCTATCTTTAGCGAAGCGGCGCGGAGAGACGCTTCTGAAACGCGCCTTGTCGTGGCTGTTGTAAACACAAGCATTGACTAGAGTGGGCGCGATCAGCTCCAGTAGCCGCGTCGCAGCCGTAACACGCCACAGAGTGTAAATAAGGGGTTATAGGGTCAGGGTATAGTCAATAGCCTACGAATGGAATGTTATTATGTGTCATGAAACAACTTGCGAACTTGCGAAAGGTCGAATTTACTCCATCTTTTGATGATAAGTTTTGTTTAGAAAACCTTGAATCCATGTAAGACACAATGTTATTAGACACAATCCATGTCATTAGAATCAATGAATCCATGTTATTAGACACAACGTGAACACATGTGAAGGCCAGTGTTCATTTATTTATTTAATTATTTTTATTTTTTTGCGGTGATGATGGTGACGAGCTCAGACCGCGGTAGGCGTCACGTGACCGCGGTATTGCGGTAATGCGGTAACCGTCCCAGCCCTAGTTGCAAGTGTGGTTTTTCCACTCACAGGCACTTGGGGGATGCGAGACCACCATTCAACTCGAAAAAAGTCATATAACTATTCCAATGACTCCGAAGCTGTTCGGTTAAGGTAAAAAAGTTACTTAGTTGACCTTTAAATAGTTGCCCTGCCTATTCAACAAGATAGCTCTAGGCTAAGCAGGCTTAAACAAGGTTAACTATCCTCTTACTGATCGTGACGGCAAATCCCCATCAGCTGTTACTTTAGGCCGGTGTGGCGTGTCCATTTTTATTTCGGCTCCCATGTTACAGAGAGAGGATACGCAAGGCAATGCGTCATGCACGTAATGCTCAGTCAGTCGAAGCCCGAGAAGCTCGGCTGCCAAGTGACGCTGCACGTCAGGAAAGGCGCCGTGAAGCTGTGGAAGAAGATGAACACCGTGCTCAGCTGGCAAGCGACGCTGCTCACCATGCTAACATGAGAGATAAGGAAACACCTGAGATAAGAGCGGATCGCCAGATGCATGACTGTCAACGACACAACCTTCTGAGAGAGGAGGAGACCCCTCAGCAGCAAGAGGAACGACGAGCAAGGGATACCACGTGCTGTCTGGAAAAGGCACGAAAAGACAATCGCAACCTTGCTCGATGTGACGATACAGACTTCTTCCAAGAGGAACTTCATGGTGATTATAGGCACATGCTGAGCAAGACCTCACTGTTTGAATATCCTACATGCTCACATTGTGGTGCCTATGTATGGAAAGAGGAGAGAAAAGGATTCTGCTGCAACTCCAGTAAGATTAACCTGACATATAACGCCACAAATCCCAAGCCTGGCTCAATCCCACCACAGCCTCCAGATGCTATTAAGGACCTTTTCCTTGATCAAAGTTTTGTGAAGCAAGCAAAACAATACAACAATGCGCTGGCAATGGCAAGTATTGGTATTAAAGAGGTAGCTATGCCTGGCTTCAACCCAGGTGTGCGTAAGGCAAAGTTTATCATTACATTGCCGGCCCCCTTCCTGAACATGGTCGCACACCACTCTATGCTCAGATCTATTTCAACGATCCTGCTCATGAGCTGGAAAACCGTCGAGCCCATGCCTCAAACAGTGATCTGAATGAAGATTTTACTGAGGACGCAAGAGGCCATTCACATGTGCAATCCATATGTGCAACAGTTTAAGTCAACCATTGAATATGTGACCCAAAATGCCAATGCCAATGAACTGAAAATCGTCCTAACAGCTCGCACACGACGTCATGACCTTCATCGTGGCACTGTGAATCTTCCATCACTGAATAGTGACGTGGCTGTCATTGCTCCAGGAGTAACAACTACACAGCAGTTTGGGAAACTGGCTGTCACTCTTCATCTCAGAGGAGGAAGGCTTCAGACAATCGACGCCATGCATCCAGCATATGACCCATTGTCATATGTGCTTCTTCTGCCTCAGGGGTCCCAAGGATACCACACTGAGCTGGCAGGTATCACACCAACATGCTTCTACCGTTACCATCTTCAAGTGCGTGACATTGCTCAACACTTCAATTTACTGCTTCGTGGTGGGAGACTGACACAGTCACACCGTCTCAACTGGATCCGCCACAACCAGAAGTCTATCAAGGCTGAAAAGAATAAAATCATTGTTGATGCCCTGAATAGTCACTCTGAGATCATTCCTGGATGCCTAACCATCCTGCCACCCACAATTTATGGATCACCCCGATGATACACCAAGGAGTTCCAAGATGCCATGGCCTTGGTACGAATCAAAGGAAAACCTGACTTCTTCCTCACCTTCACTTGCAACCCGAACTGGCCTGAAATCACAGGATCACTTTTTGAGGGTTAACAGACCAAAGACTATCCCAAACAATTGAGACAGAACACAAGCTTTTCAGACAACTCCTACCCACTGTACCGAAGACGAACAGAATGAACAGGTCATCATGTTCAATGATGAAGGCGCTGCCCAGAACCTGTTGGACTCAGGGCCGCCTGCCACCACCTCTTTTGAAGCAATGCCTCTTCATCCACACATGCGACACATTGTGTACCCAGATGTGTTTCAACTCAACTCAGATGTGTATGCTTCACATACACACGGAAGAAATTTCAATTGCGTAAAAAAAGACAGTTCTCACAATGACCGCATGGCTGACACCGTTGGACGAACTCCAATGATTGCCTTCAACCCTCACACTGCTGAACTATTCTATCTCCGCATCCTTTTGTACCACGTGCCAGGGCCAACATGCTTCAAAGACCTCCGACGAGTTGGAGATGTGGCCATGGACACCTATCTTGCAGCTTGCATTGCGCATGGCATTGTTGACAATGACCAAGAAGTAGATTCTGTTATGGAGGAGGCTGCAAATGTGCCATTTGGCTCAGCACTGCGTGAGGTATTCGCCAGCATGCTAATGTTTGTTCTTAGAGGGGAACACTTGCAGTTCTGGGAAAGGCACTAGCATGTGCTGTGTGAAGATTTCATGCACAGGGCCAATGTGAATGAGCCAGATGAATTTATTGTGACTCAAGTGCTACTTGACCTTAAGGACCATGTTGAAAGACATGGTTTTACTTTAAATGGGAACTTTGGCCTCCCTGAGCCTGATCCACTTCACGTCCGGAGTCAAATTCCCTGCATCATCCAGCATGAGACTGAGCACAACATAGAGGAACTTCAAACTATCATTACTGACACAGAAAACAGCCTCAATGACGAACAGCAAAAAGTTGTCGAAACAGTGATGGAAAGTGTGGAACAGGGACTTATGTTATCCCTATAAAAATGATATCCCTTGATGCAAGTGGTGGAACTGGGAAAACATTCATATTGTGCCACATCCTGAACAAAGTGCGTGCACAGGGCAAAATAGCTCTTGCAACCGCTGCAAGTGGCATTGCAGCTACCCTACTGCCCAAAGGCACAACCTTTCACAGTAGGACAACATGTCCTCTCATTCTCACAGACGAGTCCACTTGCAGTATGAGTGAACATGACAGCACTGCAACACTCATTAGAATGACGCATCTCATGGTTGTGGATGAAGTGTCAATGATGGATCGCCGTGCATTAGAAGCAGCAGATCGTACATTCCAGTGGCTCAGAGGTTCAGACAAGCCATTTGGTGGCATCACAATGGTTTTCAGCGGGAGGCAAATCCTTACTGTTGTCCCACATAGTAGCCAAACCCAGATCATAGGGAGGTGTTTCAAGAGCTCACACCTATGGAAAAATTTTGAGATTCTTCGTCTAACAGAAAACATGAGGATCACTCAAGCTGCTGGAGATCAACAAACAGAAGCAGATTTTGCCAAATTCCTTTTGAACCTTGGTGAGGGGAAACTCCTGTGGTTCCAGAAGAGCGTGAATTTGCAATTGAGCTCAATATATCACTATCAATTTCTGGCGAGAAACTCGAGGACATTGTCAATTGGGTATATGATGACATGACAGTCAATATTTCCAATCCAAAGTGGCTATGTGAACGTGTCATACCATGCCCAACCAACTCTGAAGTTGACAAAGTGAATGAATATATGACAAATAATTTTCCTGGAGAAGAGCATGTTTGCAACAGTGTGGACTCTGAGACAACAGTGTGGACCGGTGAGACCCTGCTTTGCCATGACAGTGAATAAGTCACAAGGCCAGTCTTTGCAACGTGTTGGTGTCTTCTGCACAAGAGACTTCTTCAGTCATGGTCAATTCTATGTTGCAGCCAGCAGAGTTGGCAAATCAAGCACACTTCGTATTCAAGATGATGAAACATGTTGTCTATAAAGAGGTGCTGACACAATAACAACATGCAATCTTCAAGAACAGTCAGTCAGCACTAACAAAACACACATATCCACTCTGAATATATCCTCCAATGCATCATTATGTCAGGATCAGTATTTGCTTTCGACCATGCACAAATAAAATGTCACTGAACTTTTGCTGTGTAATTGTAACAATGAGCACTCAAACACACCAAACCAACAATTACTAAAAACACAGACAAAAACTGATTTTGCACGGCCACTTTGCACTTGTTAATTTAACAGTAAATCTGCATCCTAACTCGAGCTAATACTACTGTCAACTCACTGTCAAATATGCGTTTCGAGACAAAACATGTAATATTAATATTGCAGCCTGCACTGCAAACTGTGCTGAAGATACGTGAGATCAAAGTCAGGCAACACAAACCTGTTTCAAGACTTGAAACAATATCCCCCATTAGCACATGCAGACACTAAGACGTACATTTTACTATTAACCCTCTGGGGACCACAAACGCGCCCGCGCGTTTTGCTCGTTTTTTTTTTTTAGCAATGAAAATAAACACTAAATGCTCTGTTAATTTTGATCTTTCATTTTCGTGTAATACATCAATCGATCCTGTTCAGTTTTTTTTTTTTTTTCTGTATACTCACAATAAAAATAAAGTGTTTTGCTTTTTGACAAATAAAGAAAAATTAACATAATGCGATTTCTGCCTTCTCTCTGTCAGTAAACTCCCATTTGAAACGCGTTCGAAAATTATCTATAACTCCGCGAAAATTCAGTCAAACAGGCAAACAAATATTCTCAGCTTCTGTAATCTGTATAAAAAGAGAGCGACTCCTGTCGAGCTCATTACGAGCTAATTCACAGTAATGTGACCACTCCCCGGAGAGCGCGTGCTATTCAAACGCAAATTCTGAGAACTATTTCAGAGCTGTGAAACGCCCACATCAGCTGTAAACAAAGCGCGTCGCGACTCCTCGCGAGTGAGACATTATAGCCTACCTTATGGAGAAAAGATTCCTCAGAACAGTGCTGATGAGGAGCAATATCTCCTGAAATGAGGAGCAGATTCCGCTGAGGAGTGAGGTAGGCTGTTTTCTTTTCTCACGTGTGGAATAACGTTATGGAATAACGTTAGTGTAGGCCTATGTAAACCGCAAAAAGATGAATCGCATTTCTATAATATGACTCGCCTTTCTGTGAGATGAATGAAGGGGACATATTTGTAAAGACTGTTCAGCCTAAATATGAATCGCGCGTCTGTGTGTGAAAGAATAAACTGCTTTGCTATAGCCTACTGAGATGAGTAAAAATCGACTGGAATATGTTGAAATAAAATGTATTTGTATAAGCAACGTATTAAACTGCAAAAAAAATACTATTTTTGTCAAAAATAAATTCATAGACTAAGATGTTAGATGTTCCAATGTTGGCTATATTCAAACTAATGAATACATATGATAAAATGTAGGCCTATAATCTTTTTTTTTTTTTTACAAAGAAAGAGTACACTTAAAATATTGTTGAAATTGTAATTATTGTTATAATTGTAACATTTTTAATAAAATAGCAAAACATATTTACAAGAGAGATGTAAGCGAAATCTTAAATGGTCAATATAAGTCTTCTTCTAAATATATCTTGGTAACACTTTACAATAAGGTTCATTAGTTAGCATTAATTAACTACCTTAGTTAACATGAACTAAGAATGAACAATACTTCTTCAGCATTTATTAATCTTAGTTAATATTAATTTCAACATTTACTATACATTATTAAAATCAAAGGTTGTATTTGTTAACATTAGTTAATGCACTGTGAACTAACATGAACAAACAATGAACAGTTGTATTTTTATTAACTGACATTAACAAAGATTAATAAATACTGTAACAAATGTATTGCTCATTGTTAGTTCATGTTAGTTGATACATTAACTAATGTTAACTAATGAACCTTATTGTAAAGTGTTACCTATATCTTTTGTCCTTGCATTGTGGCTCAGTCAGTGTCACACCTGAGTGAATGGCTCATTATGCAGAGTGGGTGGGACATTCATAATCTAAGGTGTAAACTACTCCTCCCCCTCGCATATTGGCTTTCCAAGCAAAACCTGTTTTACACCATTTAAATCAATGTATTTTTTTTTTGTGAATGATAAAGCAAGACTATTTTTACATCATTTTGAAGCTAGAACTTAAAGGGACAACATCCATTAGTCAAAAGTCTTGTGGACACATATTTAATATGTGTTTTGTGGTCTTAATTCAGCAACTTTCATTTTAATTTTTTCCAATAACCACGCATAAACATTATTCTCTTAAAAATACAAACATCTACATACACGTTGCTCGCATATTATGGTAGCCCTGTTTGTGCTATATAGAGTGAATTTACATCTTTGCCATTAACATGTTTATAAATAACTGAAAAAAGCACAAATGTCAAGGCATGTCAGAACATCTCAAGGACCCCAAAAACAGCTTGGTCCCCAGAGGGTTAAGATATTTAATATAGATATCTCTCCTGTAGCTCAAACAGTAGAGCGTTGGCGCTTGCAACGCTGAGGTCATGGGTTCGATTCCCAGGGAAAGCAAGAACTGAGAATGTAAAATGTGTATCTTGAAATGCAATGCAAGTTGCTTTGGATTAAAGCGTCTGCCAAATGCATAAATGTAAAATTATTTTGTTAAGGAAAAATGACAAATGTTTGAATGTTCTACCTCAGACTTGTGAAGTGTTCTCCTGTTTGGCAAGAGTTTGGTAAAAATCTGCCTTTAAACTTGAAAGAAATAAAGATTTGACATTTATCGTGATAATTATCGATATCGACTGATATAAAATAATTATTGTGATAATTGTTTTGGCCATATCGCCCAGCCCTACGATTAATCGACTGTTGATTTAAACGACGATGGATCATCATGGGAATGTGAGTAAATTCATCATGTCATCATGGACCAGCCTCAACTTCACTGTCTCCACAGACTCTGTTATTCCCAGACTTCATCTCCCAGAACGCCCTGCTCATCATAACCAGTTTCAGCTGCGTCACTCATTACTCTTCTTATATGCGTTTGAGCCGAGTGGATACAGTAAACGGTGTGTGTGGAGCGGTTCAACATAAACATCATAGTGAACACTTCTAGTTAGGGGTGTAACGATACATCGCTATATTGAGATATCGCAAGATGGAAATGAGACGATATGTATTGTTGATGTAAATGAGGATTCACAATATAGCGTTAGTTTTATCCAAGGATAAGCTTACTGTATTTATAAGGTATAATTCATCCAAAAATGTAAATTCTGTCATCATGTACTCACCCTCATGTCGTTTCAAATCTATAGGATTTTCGTTCAACTTCCAAACACAAATGAAGATATTTTTTGTAAAGCTGAGAGATTTCTGTCCCTCCATCTAAACCCTCCTCTAAAACTTACAAGATCCAAAAAGCTCATAAAAGCATGGTAACAATAATCAACCGAGTGTCTAACCCGAGTGTTCTGAGGAGACACGGTGGCTTTATGAGCAGATTCACTGCGGTTAGCACGGACGTTCAGACGCCTGTGTGACGCGGGGAACTACATCAGAGCAATGCAGAACTCACATTTCCTGGATGAATAACTATAGTAACTATAACTATAATATCTACAGTTTGGGAACAGTTCTTCTGACATGCTTTCTTTTGATCAGAACTGTGATTGACTGCATTGATCATCTGAACGGCTCTCCTCAAAGTGAAAACATCATTTAAATCACCGCAGATAGTTTTAGTAGTTTGATGATTCAGAGTGTGTTCGATGGTTTATCCTCATACATACAGTGCATTAACAGCGGGAGTGTCTGTGCGTGTGCGGCTTGTCTGATCAACGAATGCCTGCACTGAAAGAGTGAGTTCTGCGTGAGGAAGAAATGAACGTTTACGGAGTTTCAGTGACATTCACTAAAGCAATGAGGCCCTTGACAGCGTGATGTACAGTGGATGTAGAGCAGCTGAGGGGCGTTGTTAGGCTCGACGCGGAGTAAAACCCCTCAGCTGCTCTAAATACACTGTAAATCACGCCATCAAGAGCCTAATTGCTTTTATAAAACGGTTACGCCAAGCGATGTAGTTCCAGAGAGGTTGCTAAAGCAACACAGCATCACACATCACTCGCACACACAGTAATAATAGAAAACTCTCTTCTTTATTTTGGCTTATAGCCTCTGTGCACAAGCGTAGTAACGAACTTCCGCTGACGCCAGAAGTCGGCATATCTGTTTCCGGTCTACTTGCGCGCCGCCCAAAATGTCTATTTCGTGCAGCGAAATTGAAGCTCAAATGGCTATTAGCGACTTGAAGCAGAGCAAAGTGGCACACAGCAGTGCTCCTTATACGTACCCATGTTAACAGGTTAGAGCTTTCACACTGCACGCGGTTGCAGTCCGTCGATCCGTTCCAGGTGCGGCAAGTATACAGTATACAGCAGTGCAGAGATCGTTTCCGCACCGAGTCTATTTCTGCTGTGCTGCAAACGCTGAATTAAAGTGACAGCGCATGTTTCGTGGTCAAAATGAACAGAGATTGACCTGAAAATGTAGTAATCTCACCATAAATGCATTTAATTATATAGGCCTACTATTATTTTTCACAGTCATCTTTTTACTTTTAGAGGACCGGGGTAAAGCAAGGTAAACTACAATTTACTTCAACAAGGCGACATAATGAACAACACTCGTCTCATTCGTGGAGGTGGAAAAACAAGTTCTTTGTGACATGCAAGATTTATTTTATTAAAATTTAAATGGAAAAGAAAAGGCATGAGAGTCGGCTGTTTTTGTCAATTTACAGTTAAATATTTGGCCACTTGCTTGAGCAACTTAATATAAGTAATGCATGGAATAATAGCCCTACGTTGTTTAAATTGTGCTTAAACGTGCATGCGTCCATTAATGAGTGTATGTGTACAAAGAGAATCGCAATGCTGACAAAACTTTTTTTAAATAAAAGTTGCAGCGTAACTTCTGTATTTTAAATAAAAATAGTAAGTGTTTGTGGTACTGCCGTGAATCAGTTAGTCACTGCAAACGCATCATATGTGAGGCACTATAGCGCGTGCTGCTCCTGCACCGCACACACACACACACTGCACACTGCATTTTATCTAGGAAAATGATATTGTGATAATTATTGTTTTATCGCCCAGCCCTCCTGAGAACTGCTGTCAGAACTACTCGACAACCTGACAAGCCCTGATTAGCTCATGTGTGTCTTTGTTCTGGTGTATTTATTTGTGCTATTGCTTGTAGTTTGTAGACACGGGTCAACAACAACAAGATTTTATTTATTTAATCATTTTTTTGTGGTGGTGCCAGTGGAAATGATTAAAGGATTAGTTCACTTTTAAAAAAACTTTTGCTGATAGTTTACTCACCCCCTTGTCATCCAAGATGTCCAAGTCTTTCTTTCTTCAGTCGAAAAGAAATTAAGGTTTTTGATGAAAACATTCCAGGATTTTTCCGCATATTATGGACTTCAATGGGCCCCAAACGGTTCACGGTCCAAATGGCAGTTTCAGTGCAGCTTCAAAGGGCTTTAAACGATACCAGGCGATGAATAAGGGTCTTATCTAGCGAAACGATCGGCCATTTAAAAAATAAATAAAAAAGTTTACGTTTTATAAGCACAAATGCTCGCCTTGCTCTGTTCTGTGATGCGCGTTCGTGACGTCAAGTAATACGCAATTACGTTGAAAAGGTCACGCTTGAAATACGCAATTACGTTGAAAAGGTCACGCTTGAAATACGCAATTACGTTGAAAAGGTCACGCTTGACGTAGGCGGAAGTACCGAGTAAGTGTTTACAAATGTGCGGAAGGAGGACCATATACACATTTTCAAATGTCTTTGTGTCAGTTTATCGTTTAAAATGCCCATTTCGTGTGAGTATCCTGGGTGCTTTAATATTAAAAAGCCTAAAAGAACATTTCAAGCGTGACCTTTTCAACGTAATTGCGTATTACTTGACGTCACGAACGCGCATCACAGAACAGAGCAAGGCGAGCATTTGTGCTTAAACTTAAACTTTTTTATTTATTTTTTAAATGGCCGTTTCGCTAGATAAGACCCTTATTCATCGCCTGGTATCGTTTAAAGCCCTTTGAAGCTGCACTGAAACTGCCATTTGGACCGTGAACCGTTTGGGGCCCATTGAAGTCCATAATATGCGGAAAAATCCTGGAATGTTTTCATCAAAAACCTTAATTTCTTTTCGACTGAAGAAAGAAAGACTTGGACATCTTGGATGACAAGGGGGTGAGTAAACTATCAGCAAAAGTTTTTGAGATGAAAACTAATCCTTTAACTGAACCGAACTGAGAAGGAATGGAGACGTCAGTATGTACTGTGTGTTGAGATCTGACGGATCAGATGCTGAGTTTCAGAGGTCAGGTGACCAGAGTCTGATCTCATGAGTGTTTCTGCATGCGTGTGTGTGTGAGGGAGATGAAGAGAACAGAGAGCGGTGTCACCTGTAGAAGCGCAGGGCGATCTCGGGCTGGTCTGTGTAGAAGTGGTTGCTGCCGATACAGGCGATGGCCTCCACGTGTGTGTTGTCCTGCTTCAGGACCTCTCTATAGTACTCAGTGGCCGAGGTCACGTTATTCATTTCCTGGAGGACACAGTTAGACAGATCAAGCCAGAGCTCCTCCAGCGAAGGGAAGATGAAGACACAGTACCTCGTGTATGCGTGCGATCCCCGTGAGCAGCGTGACCTCGGCGGGGAAGTGATCCAAGCCCTGCTTAAACACGTTCAGGGCCGTGATGGGCTGATCCAGACGCTGGTACACCTGCACACACACACACACACACACACACTCTCACTGGTCTTACCGGGACACAGGCACCAGAGCAGTAGCACTGACCTCACCTTGGCCAGGTAGAGGTATGAGTCCACGAACTCCTGCTGAGCGAGCGCGGACCGGAACTGCTTCTCTGCCTCACGGTGCAAGCCCAGTCTACAAACACACACACACACACTTCACACTAAATCTCTTAATGCAGGTCACAATGATTCACACACTTCTGTAAAACAGGCTGCGTTTACACACAGAGAATCCGATCTTGTAAACACACACATCCGCACGGGATCCGATATTCCCGCATCCGATCTGAGCCGCTTCCACATGTGGTTTTAAATCAGATCCGTATCCGATATCTGGACATCCGGCCTCTAAACACGCATATCCGCTTCCCCTCGAGCTCAAGCCAGCACAGGGCGAGCAGGACACGTTTGTTCACACAGAGCTTTGTAGTGTTGCATTATGGGGCGTCTCTGTGTGCGCTCGCCTAACCCATCCTGAGGAGGAACTTTACATCTATCTGTGCGAACACAGGAACACTCCGGATCTGGTGAACCTCTGCCCGTGACTTCACTACTGACACCTACACTGTATCCCTCAGAGCTCTAGATCTGAGCTGGAGATAAACAGAACTTCCTCCTGGACTATATCTGTTCCTCGTGACGGCTGTTATCGTGTCCACGCTGGCAAATAATCATGAACACCTGACAGGAACTTTATACATAACTTTA
>NW_028155990.1:42500-47500 GCF_963993115.1 Abramis brama | reverse complement strand
ATATGGCGCAACACTGGCAAACACATCTGGAACTGTGGTTTGTTTAGTTGTTTTGTTCAGCTGTTTCTTTACTAACCTGGGCTTCCTCCGTCATGCGATATGATTAATCGTGCAGCACTGTTTTATATTGAACAAGTCAAAACAGCATCTACGCGACTCACCTACTCATCAGACCTAGTTATTCAGATATCTGTCTGTCTTTCATTATTTATTTCTTTATTTCTTTATTGGAGGAAGGTTTGCAATGATGAGAAGATCAGCGTGGACACATACGCCTCACACCACCAGATTCATCCAGAGCCACACCAAAACGCTGTTGCTCTGCAGCTTTATGCTGTAATAGCGAGAGGGCCGAAGGTTACAGTGTAGCTTTAAACAGCAGAGGTCAGAGGTCACCTGACAGCTGGAGTGGGCGCTCCGCCCTGGCTCGTTCCCAGAAGTCTCAGCGATGTTCCTGGACCTGACAAAACCAAAACAAGAGGGAGAGCGTCAGTTCCTGCAGATGTAATGCCATCGGCGTCAGGGGCTCACAGACAGTAGGGGGCGCTGTCACACCACTCCTGAGAGAGCACACAGACAGTAGGGGGCGCTGTCACACCACTCCTGAGAGAGCACACAGACAGTAGGGGGCGCTGTCACACCACTCCTGAGAGAGCACACACTCTCCTGATCAAACACAGGAGAATCAGCAGGAAGCGGGAGAACGCACATTATAATCTTTGATGAAAAAGCTCTTTTCTCAGAGTTTTGTTCAAAATGTTGCTTTTTTTATGAAACTTACCCACATTCATGTGTTGATAAAAAAGAATGCATGAAGCTAGAATAAAACAGTGTTTTGATTAAAAGCAGAGGCTCTGTTCTTTCTTTGATATATTGCTTACTCAGATATTCAAATAACACAATATTCTGAAGGCCACACTTTAGTGATCAAACGTGCTGCTGGTGGCTGGACACTTCTGAAACGCTGACGAGGAAAGAAGTGCAGTTCCTGTAAAGGCCTAAAGATGACTGTGTCTTGATGTGTGTGTAATGTGTGTGTGCATGACTGTACTCACGTGCCACCTGGGCGATGGAGCTCTCGTCCAACATCATCTCAGCGATGCCCTCCTGATCCACCTCCACCTCATCCACAAACACCATCTCCGTCAGAACCCGAGTCTTCAAGCTCCACGCCGCCTGCAACATCATCATATTCATCATCATACTCTTCATCATCATACTCATCATCATCTTCATCATACTCTTCATCATACTCTTCACAGGGCTCGAAATTAACTTTTTTACTTGGTAAAATAACTTCAAAAAGTTAGGAGCACCAGCAAAAATTTAGGAGCACCACAACTACAAATTATATATGACAGATTTCATTTCACTGGGGCTTTACCCATCCTGTGGCCAAGATTTGAAATTTGGTCTTCTGGCTCTATATCATCTCACCCCGATGATATTGGCACATGATTTGTCGTTAATCGCAACTCCGTTCTTTTTCCATGAGCTGCAACATAGGTTTAAATTTAGTGAAGGCAAGCTCTTCTTTGGCGATGGTGTGCGGTGTTATATTTGACGTGTAATTAGCTCTGCCAATAGAGCGGAACGACCAGCAGCATCCTGCCGATTAAAAGCCTTAATAATCAAACCTGATGAACCTGATTTGTTTGCCACACACCTGTCCCTGCATTTTTTGCTTGGGACTTGGCACTCTATTGCTATTAATATGCTGTATTAATCTTTGTTAATCTTAGTTAATAAAAATACAGCTGTTCATTGTTAGTTCATGAAACTTCACAGTGCATTAACTATGTTAACAAATAAAAAAAAATATTTCAATAATGTAGGCTATTATTAGTAGCCTAAATGTTGAAATTAACAATGGTTAACAAATGAACAAAGTGCAGTTTATTAATAGTACATGTTAACTAATGTAGTTAGCTAGAATTTAATATATGTAACGCTGGAGCCGAGTCTGCGCAGTGGTGAACGCTGGAGCAGAGTCTGCGCAGTGGAGAACGCTGGAGCAGAGTCTGCGCGGTGGTGAACGCCGGAGCCGAGTCTGCGCGGTGGAGAACGCTGGACCCGAGTCCGCGCGGTGGTGAACGCTGGACCCGAGTCCGCGCGGTGGTGAACGCTGGACCCGAGTCCGCGCGGTGGTGAACGCTGGACCCGAGTCCGCGCGGTGGTGAACGCTGGAGCCGAGTCCGCGCGGTGGAGAACGCTGGAACCGAGTCTGCGCGGTGGTGAACGCTGGACCCGAGTCTGCGCGGTGGTGAACGCTGGAGCCGAGTCTGCGCGGTGGTGAACGCTGGAGCCGAGTCTGCGCGGTGGTGAACGCTGGACCCGAGTCTGCGCGGTGGAGAACGCTGGAACCGAGTCTGCGCGGTGGTGAACGCTGGAGCCGAGTCTGCGCGGTGGTGAACGCTGGAGCCGAGTCCGCGCGGTGGAGAACGCTGGACCCGAGTCCGCGCGGTGATGAACGCTGGACCCGAGTCCGCGCGGTGGTGAACGCTGGAGCCGAGTCCGCGCGGTGGAGAACGCTGGAGCCGAGTCCGCGCGGTGGTGAACGCTGGAGCCGAGTCCGCGCGGTGGTGAACGCTGGACCCGAGTCCGCGCGGTGGAGAACGCTGGAGCCGAGTCCGCGCGGTGGTGAACGCTGGAGCCGAGTCCGCGCGGTGGAGAACGCTGGACCCGAGTCCGCGCGGTGGTGAACGCTGGACCCGAGTCCGCGCGGTGGTGAACGCTGGAGCCGAGTCCGCGCGGTGGTGAACGCTGGAGCCGAGTCCGCGCGGTGGTGAACGCTGGACCCGAGTCCGCGCGGTGGAGAACGCTGGAGCCGAGTCTGCGCGGTGGAGAACGCTGGAGCCGAGTCTGCGCGGTGGTGAACGCTGGAGCCGAGTCTGCGCGGTGGTGAACGCTGGACCCGAGTCTGCGCGGTGGAGAACGCTGGAGCCGAGTCTGCGCGGTGGAGAACGCTGGAGCCGAGTCTGCGCGGTGGTGAACGCTGGAGCCGAGTCTGCGCGGTGGTGAACGCTGGACCCGAGTCTGCGCGGTGGAGAACGCTGGAGCCGAGTCTGCGCGGTGGTGAACGCTGGAGCCGAGTCTGCGCGGTGGAGAACGCTGGACCCGAGTCTGCGCGGTGGTGAACGCTGGACCCGAGTCTGCGCGGTGGTGAACGCTGGAGCCGAGTCTGCGCGGTGGAGAACGCTGGAACCGAGTCTGCGCGGTGGAGAACGCTGGAGCCGAGTCTGCGCGGTGGTGAACGCTGGAGCCGAGTCTGCGCGGTGGAGAACGCTGGAACCGAGTCTGCGCGGTGGAGAACGCTGGAGCCGAGTCTGCGCGGTGGTGAACGCTGGACCCGAGTCTGCGCGGTGGTGAACGCTGGACCAGAGTCTGCGCGGTGGTGAACGCTGGACCCGAGTCTGCGCGAGAATGCTGGAGCCGAGTCTGCGCGGTGGTGAACGCTGGACCCGAGTCTGCGCGAGAATGCTGGAGCCGAGTCTGCGCGGTGGTGAACGCTGGACCAGAGTCTGCGCGGTGGTGAACGCTGGAGCCGAGTCTGCGCGGTGGTGAACGCTGGAGCCGAGTCTGCGCGGTGGTGAACGCTGGACCCGAGTCTGCGCGGTGGAGAACGCTGGAACCGAGTCTAAGCGGTGGTGAACGCTGGACCCGAGTCTGCGCGGTGGTGAACGCTGGAGCCGAGTCTGCGCGGTGGAGAACGCTGGAACCGAGTCTGCGCGGTGGAGAACGCTGGAGCCGAGTCTGCGCGGTGGTGAACGCTGGACCCGAGTCTGCGCGGTGGTGAACGCTGGACCAGAGTCTGCGCGGTGGTGAACGCTGGACCCGAGTCTGCGCGAGAATGCTGGAGCCGAGTCTGCGCGGTGGTGAACGCTGGACCAGAGTCTGCGCGGTGGTGAACGCTGGAGCCGAGTCTGCGCGGTGGAGAACGCTGGACCCGAGTCACTGGGAGTGGGAATACTGAGAGTATAACACTGGGAATACTGAGAGTATAACACTGGGAATACTGAGAGTATAACACTGGGAATACTGTGAGTATAACACTGGGAATACTGTGAGTATAACACTGGGAATACTGAGAGTATAACACTGGGAATACTGGGAGTATAACACTGGGAATACTGTGAGTATAACACTGGGAATACTGGGAGTATAACACTGGGAATACTGGGACTGGGAGTATAACACTGGGAATACTGTGAGTATAACACTGGGAATACTGTGAGTATAACACTGGGAATACTGGGAGTATAACACTGGGAATACTGGGACTGGGAGTATAACACTGGGAATACTGTGAGTATAACACTGGGAATACTGTGAGTATAACACTGGGAATACTGGGACTATAATACTGGGAATACTGAGAATACTGTGACTATAACACTGGGAATACTGGGAGTATAGCACATCTGAGGAGCCTAATGAACGGGTCTCAGACAGCTAACTTTACCTCAGACACTTGAGCACCGCCAGACTCCTTGGCAAACAGTAATAGTGAAGAAGAGTGTGAACACTTCATTTATATTTCAAACACTGATGTGAAGCAGCACATGATCAATGAAGCCTGGCTGCTATTACATTAGCCAGTTTAATAAACACTGATCGCAGTAGATCTATAATGAGCTTATGAGCGCTAATCCTCAGCTAGCCTGCTAACTGCGCACTCACCTGGTCAAACGGGCTCTCCGAGAGGATCTTCGAGCAGATATCAGCACTTCTCTGCAGCTGGCGTCTCCTGCAGCAGCTCCAGGCCAGGAACAGCGGGTCCATCGACACGGACACCTCCATTACACGCGGGAACACACGAGAGATCTCTCCGAGAAACCCTGACCGAGTCCGGGAGCGAGCGAGCCCTGTGCTGCTGCAGCTGACGTCAGCACGCGTCACGTTTCCCTGGCAACGCGGGGGCGGGGATACAGCACGTGCTCAACAAAACACAACAAACACTCAGAAACACATTCACATTAAAAGACATAACAAATTATTTG
>NW_028155990.1:0-37500 GCF_963993115.1 Abramis brama | reverse complement strand
AGAGGAAGCATTCACTGCATTTACTGTCTGGTCATGTGTTTGTTTTGTCACAGGAATTTTCGTTGTGATTGTGGCAATGAGAAATTTCATGGCTTCAGATGCAGACTTCATACGGTGAGTGTTATGAAGCCGATGTCTGTCCTCATAATCAGTAGCTAGGGCTGGGTGATATATCGCATGAGATTGTTATGCGCATCTCGTCAGTAAAGCCGGTTCCTTGTGTTGGATTACAAATTTATTAAATGTTTCATTTAGTTTGCGACAGTAAAAGTTGAGTACATTGAAGTTAGCATTTTAAGGTTAGGTTAGGATAATAGTAACAACAGTTTCTGCCAGTCCTGTTTTTTCTCTATTGTGTTTTAAATGAGTCAGATCACTGAGATTCTCACCTTTCGGAGCCCAGACGTTGAATCATTAAGTTGATTGACTTTCACCTTTTGTCTTTAATGGCTCTCGGATGGCTCTTGGAATTGGAGTTCCTGGCCAGTATCAGCATGTGAATAGTTATGCTGATTCAATTGGACTCGGAGTAGGGTGTGTTCCCACTTCATTTGCATGCTTTATTCAGAGTTCCCGCCTCTATGTAATCCCTCCCCCTTGGAATGTATATAACTACAATGCATACTGTATTAGAGTTAGATCATGTTGGAAGTACTACAGCAACGTACAGCGGAGTTCTCAATAAAGAATAACTTCCGTTGAACGCGATCCCAACTGTCTCCTGGTCTCTGCTTCGATGAAAGAAAACTTTCCAACACTTGATTAGTAGTAAATCGCCATCACCTGCTTTCAGATGGAGCGGCATTTACAACACAGTGCCGTAGTTAACTGACAAGCTGAGCCATATCGCATTAATTATCGCGGATGTATCGCCTGCCTGACGTAAATGCCGCTCCATCTGAAAGCAGGTGATGGCGATTTACTACTAATCAAGGAACCGGCTTTACTGACGAGATGCGCATAACAATCTCATGCGATATATCGCCCAGCCCTACCAGTAGCTCAGATCGGCATGAATAGCCGCGTTTCCACCGGAATTGCATGGAACAATTTGTCCCAGGAACTGTTTTTCCCCCAGACCTGTTGCTCTCTGCGTTTCCACCGCGGTCTAAAGTACCGGGAAGATTACGCAACTTAGTCCGGTGATGTAGGACTGTGCAGGCTTTACAGTTCCCGCTGGATTTCATCCTCTGAATTTAAGATTAATTAAGCCTGAACGTCGGTCCATCAGTCGTATTTTTTAAACTCCATTGTTAATTTGAATAGCAAACAACTGTTACTACACACACCGCAACAGATGATGGTTGAAATAAAATGCTGCGTGGAGTCAGCCAATGAAAATGCGGCATGAACTCAACCAATCAGCATGTTCAGCGTCCAAGTCCCACCCCTGAAAGTTCCTGAACTTTGAAAAAGTACTACCTCGCAAGCTGGGACTTTCTAAGGGAGAAATATTTACCCGGAATTTCATTTAGACCCTGATTCCTGAGGTGGAAAAACATAGAACCAGCCAGAAGTCCCTATACACCGAGTACCAGCCCGATGTCCCTAGTTCCTGGGGAAAGTTCCTGAGGTGGAAACACACTGAGTACCAGCCCGATGTCCCTAGTTCCTGGGGAAAGTTACATTTACATTTACATTTATTCATTTAGCTGACGCTTTTATCCAAAGCGACTTACAATTGCTATACATGTCAGAGGTCGCACGCCTCTGGAGCAACTAGGGGTTAAGTGTCTTGCTCAGGGACACATTGGTGTCTCACAGTGGATTCGAACCCGGGTCTCTCACACCAAAGGCATGTGTCTTATCCACTGCGCCATCACCACCCCCATAAGTTCCTGAGGTGGAGAAACACACCGAGTACCATCCCGAAGTCCCTAGTTCCTGGGGAAAGTTCCTGCGGTGGAGAAACACACCGAGTACCAGCCTGATGTCCCTAGTTCCTGGGGTGGAAACACACCGAGTACCAGCCCGATGTCCCTAGTTCCTGGGGAAAGTTCCTGAGGTGGAGAAACACACCGAGTACCAGCCCGATGTCCCTAGTTCCTGGGGAAAGTTCCTGCAGTGGAAACACACTGAGTACCAGCCCGATGTCCCTAGTTCCTGGGGAAAGTTCCTGTGGTGGAAACACACCGAGTACCATCCCGAAGTCCCTAGTTCCTGGGGAAAGTTCCTGCGGTGGAGAAACACACTGAGTACCAGCCCGATGTCCCTAGTTCCTGGGGAAAGTTCCTGCGGTGGAAACACACCGAGTACCATCCCGAAGTCCCTAGTTCCTGGGGAAAGTTCCTGCGGTGGAAACACACCGAGTACCATCCTGAAGTCCCTAGTTCCTGCGGTGGAAACACACCGAGTACCAGGCCGATGTCCCTAGTTCCTGGGGAAAGTTCCTGCGGTGGAGAAACACACCGAGTACCATCCCGAAGTCCCTAGTTCCTGGGGAAAGTTCCTGCGGTGGAGAAACACACCGAGTACCAGCCCGATGTCCCTAGTTCCTGGGGTGGAAACACACCGAGTACCAGCCCGATGTCCCTAGTTCCTGGGGTGGAAACACACCGAGTACCAGCCCGATGTCCCTAGTTCCTGGGGTGGAAACACACCGAGTACCAGCCCGATGTCCCTAGTTCCTGGGGTGGAAACACACCGAGTACCAGCCCGATGTCCCTAGTTCCTGGGGAAAGTTCCTGCGGTGGAAACGTGGCTTATGTTTTTTGACGTCGTTGAAATAGTTTCTAAAACAGAATGATTGTGGGGTTTTTTTGGACAAAATCCCTGATTAACGTGGAAAAGGCAGCTTTTATTGACCGTCACATGACGTCTGGACGGCTGTGTGTGTGTGTGTGTGTGTTCAGATCTGATGTTGTTCTGTCATCTTATGCTCAGGGAAAAGAAGGGCGAAACCTGAAGAACTCGTACAATCACAACTACTTTGGTCGCTACTGCTCGTGTGACCGGCCGTATCCGGATGAAGACGATCAGGTGCGTGACGCTCCTCATCCTCACTGAGGGATGAAGCTGCAGTGGATTATGAGCTGTTTCTACTCTCTCCAGGTGAACGAGGAGATGATCCAGTGTGTGGTGTGTGAGGACTGGTTCCACGAGAAGGTGAACTCACACTCTGTTATTCCTCTCTCACTCTGATCCTCAGGGGCCGGTTGCACCAGCTGGACGTTAAAAAGTTGGATGTAAGTCTAAAACTACGACTAGGCGCAGCTACGCTTAGCATAGACGATGCTCGTACACGCTGACATGTTCTACCGCACTGACAGTTTATTGGCTCCAACGAATAGATGACACAACATGACTGCTGATCTGAGAAAAAGAAAATTAAATTACTCAGATTGTGAAACAATAAAAAATTTTTAGCTATTTTGGCATGCAAGCAATGGCATAAAATCGATGCGCCATTGTCTCAACGTGTTTATTTATCTTTATTTTCACCAGGGAAACAAGTCAAGACTTCTAACTTTACCCCTTCCTTTGACTAGATGTAAGATTTAGTATCAGACGTGCGCTACGCCCAGATGGTGCAACAGGGATTCATTCTAAGCAGGAAGCTTAGTCTTACTACCGGGTGTATGTCAAGCTGGTGCAACCGGCCTCTGGTGTTAAAGTGTGTCCTCATGTTTCAGCATCTGGATTCTCCAGCGGCTGACGAAGAGGTGCTGACGGAGATGATCTGTGTGCGCTGCATGGAGCGAGTGCCGTTCCTCTGGGCGTACGAGGCTCGATTAGCAGGTCTGGAGGAGGTGCGCTCCTGAAGAGACATGGGCCACAGGGTCGGTTCTGCAGTCACTGCGCTGTTGTTAATGGGATCTGTTTTGTGATCTTCTCCAGGTTCTGCTCTGAATAAACAAGGCCTCTGTGAAGAGCATGTGAGCGCTGATCAGACGTCAGGTGACAAGCAGCCGGATGCTGCCGGAGCCGCGGGTCAAGGTGATTCAGGAACGGCTCCTGCGGATCAGCAGATCTCAGACGGCAGCGGATGTGTGTGGAAAGAGCTGAAGGCCGGAGCCGCTGGTCGAGGTGATTCAGGGGCGGATCAGCAGATCTCAGACGGCAGCGGATGTGTGTGGAAAGAGCTGAAGGCCGGAGCCGCTGGTCGAGGTGATTCAGGGACGGCTCCTGCGGATCAGCAGATCTCAGACGGCAGCGGATGCGTGTGGAAAGAGCTGAAGGCCGGAGCCGCGGCGTGTGTGAGAAAAGCTCCGGTGTTCTGGCCGTATCACTGGAGAGAGAAACTCTGCCGCTGCACTGACTGCAAGGTGTCGTTCACAATCTTTATTCTAGAGGATCTCATACGCTTGATTGACGGATATGAGTGAATCACTGTTACAGAGCTCTGTTTCTGTTTTTAATGTTCTATATATTGTGTGTAGAGAATGTATGTAGAGATGGGTGTTCCTTTCCTGATGGACGAGTCGGACACGCTGCTCGCATACGAGGAGAGAGCCAAAGCTGAAGCGCTGAGGAGCGACGACCTGCTGCTGTCCTGCCTGACCTCTGTGACCCCTCTGACCTCTGTGACCTCCCTGACCTCTCTGAGCCACGTGCAGCAGCTCGAGGTCATTTACCGTAAGTGTGGCTCTGTCATTAAAATCCTCTCTGAGGACGTCAGACCTCATTCACGAATATTACAGAAAACACAAACATTCACTGATGCTCAATAAGAAAACACACTAACAGCTGGGGGGGGGGTTAACTTATGAACATTGAATAGTATGAATAGTATAAATTATGTATGTAATTATAATCTGTATAGATTCTGTAACCGTACACGTCTACACTGGACGGGACGAGTCTTTCAACGGTAAACTGATGTAATGTTCTGTAGCGTCCAGTGTTAGGTGTGTGTGTGTGTGTGTGAGTGTGTGAGTGAGAGTCCTGCAAGTGTGACCGTTGTTTCCGGGTTGCACAGCAGTTTCTGTCTGCCTGAGTGAATTACGTTGTAGCTCCGTATACAGGCATGAAAACTCCTCACCTTTCGGCGAAATTCGCCGTTTTAAAACCTAAAAGGGTCACCTACGTGATTTGTGCAGATCCGATGAGAAAATATTTATGGGGGGGGGGGGGGGGGGGGGGGGGGGGGGGATGTTTTCAAAGTCTTTTACACCGCGAGTCTGACAACTGGACACACACTGCCGAACAAAGAACCGCACGTCGGAAAGCAAGCCTGAGGTAAGTTAGCTTACAATGTTAACTGTCCTGTCAGATACAGACAGCGATGTTGCCAATGTCATTATTTTTAATTTTGACATAGAAGTGGGCGAGATGATATCGCGAGCGGGCGCGGGCGCCGTGAGCGCTGAGCGAGCAGGAACAACAGTTAGTGCAGTGTTTTTCATTGCGCGGCTCGCGAGCCTCATGCGGCTCGCCAAGCTTTATTTATGGCTCGCATGGCGGTAAATAATTGGTGATATGATAATGCATTCACTAGAGATATTTCATAAAAACATTAATAACAAGTACATAACCCGTTAAAAACTTCTATTACAAATAATTTCGATTGGATTGAAAGGGGTGGTTTATTGAGAGAACGTGAAAAAAACTTGATCGATTGAAAACCGAAACTGAAAGGACGACGTATGACGCGCGGAACGAGCTGTTCTCCTGATGAATAAAGTGTCATATAAATGAGTATCCTTTTATTCTATAATTCTCCTTTCACTCAGCATCTGTGAAGTGAAGCAGGACAACGGCTCACCAGTCCTTATTTCAGATTATCATACAGACGACTGGTTTGGGGCATTTTTAATGCGTGATAAATAGTAGTAGTAAATTGTTTTTTTTCTCTGACACCCGATGAAACACGTAGATCAGCGGCCCATTGGTTCTTTTCTTGATTTCCACTGGGCTAGCCCAATCACATCTTTAATGTGAAGTATAGAAATATAGCTACTCTTTCAAGTATAGAAATTAGTACAAAACTATGAAAGTTTCCTCTTTTTCAGTGCATTTGTTTTACAATATATGGCTATTACTATCATGGGATTAATATTATAACTATTATTGTAGCAGTAATGTAGACAGACACTGTAACTAAAGGAGTTTTGAAATTTTCTTTGTTTAATTTGCACCAGATTGATGAATTTAACATTAAAAATCACAAAATTTTCTTACGAGGGAGCATGCCCCCGAACCCCCCTAGAGTGGTAAAGGTCCACTCATCACAGTGATCCAAAAATCCTGTGACAAACACTGGTAATACTATGCCAATGCAGCTTACAGGGTTTTGGGGGCGTTCATCACTGTGGAGTATAGTTAAATTCTATTAATAAGTGAGAATTTCATCTGTTCGTGTTAACTCTTACGCGTTACTCACTCATTACATTTTTTTTTTTTGGGGGGGGGGGGGGGGGGGGGGGGGGGGGGGGGGGGGGGGGGGTATATATGCCGCATCCTTCTCACCTTTATTACCCCTGACCTGTTTTCATGCCTGCGTATAGCTTTGTTTTTAAACTCTATCTTCTATCTTCCCTGCCTTATATATTGCTTAATAATCAGCGCAATTTATTTGATATCTCATTTTGTCTGTCACTTTGATCTGAAATCGCTAGCTTTAATCTAAATCGCTCGCACAACGCGTTAACATTTCGCTAGCCAGTTAATCTGCCATCCGTGTTTGGCGTCTTTTTTTCTCTTGCGCCTTTTACGAGTCCATCAAACAACTGTGGTGAGTAGGATCAGTCAACAAACGCTGTGAGTCATGTCATCTTCTCTTATTGTCACCTGCACCTCATGTAACATGTATAGCATAGCCTTCTCTGTCAGCACAGGATTTACATGTGATAAATGCAGGGAGATAGTCAGGCTGACGGGGAAGATTTCAGAACTAGAGACATGCATCCCAGCTTTAATCAAGGTTAATTGTAAGAGCGCAAGGGCTTTAGAAACTGCTTTGGTTGCGACTAACTTAGTGAACTCTGTACACTGTTCGGTTCCGGCTGAAGTAGAGCCCTCTCAGCAGGGCAACTGGGTGACGGTGAGACGCTGTAGTCGCGGGACAAAACACCGCTCTTCCGTTCCGATAACAACATCAAACAGATTCTCCCCACTCAGTGAAACACACACTGTGAATTCTGTTGATTGTGCCCTAGTTATTGGTGATTCTATCACACAGAACGTGAAAATAGAGACACCAGCCACCATAGTCACATGTTTGCCGGGAGCCAGAGCGCCTGACATCAAAGCAAATTTTAAAGTGCTGGCTAATGCTAATCGTAAACTCTCTAAGATTATTATTTACATCGGCTCTAATGATGTTCGACTCCGCCAGTCGGAGATCACTAAAATTAACATTAAAGAGGTGTGTGAACTCGCAAGTACGATGTCAGGCACTGTAATTTGCTCTGGCCCCCTTCCTGTTCGCAGGAGTGATGAGGTAGTCAGTAGATTGTCTTCACTCAATGGCTGGCTGTCGAGGTGGTGTCCGCAGAATAATATAGGGTTCATATACAATTGGAAAAGTTTTTGGGCCGAAAAGATCCGGGCCGTATCCAGATCAGATGGTGGACCTGCGCCTAGACACGACCACAACACATGATGTAGTCACAATGACACCATTATATGAGAACTGTATATAAATTAACTAAATTAATAACTTTGTTGCATTAGTTATCTTTGTAAAGCTGTTTTGAAACAATCTGTATTGTAAAAAGCGCTATATAAATAAAGATGACTTGAGTGTGTGTGTGTGTGTTTGTGATAGACACGTGAGTGTGTGAGTGCGTCTGAGTGAGCTTGCGAGAGTGTGTGTGTGATAGACACGTGCAAGTGTGTGTTTTAGACAGGATTTGTTATAGAAGTGCCTTTGCTTGAAATGTTTTTCTTCTTTCTTGTGTCTAGAGTTCAATGAGTTGAAAGACGAGCTACGTGAGTTTCTTCAACAATCATCAGACCAGAGGAAGGTAAAGATGAGAATCAGTTACTGAGATCAGTCAGAAGTAAAGCTCAGTTTTAATGATCTCTGGTTTGGTTTTAGGAGGTGACGCCTGAGCGTTTGCGGGACTTTCTGGAGGAACTGCAGGCCAGAAAGAGGAGATTGTTAAACTGAACCAATCAGCAGCGGTTCTTGCAGCAATATGAGCCTTAACATCCACTTTAATAAAGTTCTAGAGCAAAAACTATCGCTTGTGTGCAAATACTTCTTAATTATTGCTTTTTAATGAAGTGCTTTGTGTCAGATTCCCTCTTGTAGCTCATTATCAGTACGTCTCCATGTTCAGCATCTTTGCTCCAGTCCTTGAATCTGATTGGTTGAGCAGGAGTGCTGATGTATGTGTCCATTGGTTCAGTCAGTGTGTGTGTGTGTGTGTGTGTGTGTGTGTGGATTAGTGACACACCAGCAGGAGGTGACAGTGAGTGAATCCTTCAAACTGATCTGTTCCAAAACACTGCTGCTACTTCTGATGAACTTCATGATCGTGTTCCTGCGCCCTCAGCAATGCTAGTCATTTCACATGCTGCTTTTCACACACTATATAGCAGGGAAGTGTGTGAATCATGTGTGAATCAGTGAATCCAAACACACTCAACCAGTTCATTCCAGAGGGTTGTTCCATAAAACAAGATTAGAATACAAGCCAGGCTTATTTTGGTTAGTCAGACTTACTTTACTTTCTTTACTTTACTTTATTAATTCAACTTATTGTCGGTGGATTCTGTTTCATAAAGCAAACTTAAAATAGTTCAAACTCAGTTACCCTGGCAACTTATGCTGGGAAACTAGCCTGGTCCAGGGCAGGCTAACTGTCAGGCTAAGCCTCAGTTGTTACACGGATCCTCTAACACTGACCAATAGGAACACAATGATATTACCACTGACACTCTCTCATACCATTATTGGACTTTATTAACCACTATTAGTCCAAAAATAAATACACAGTATACAGAAAATCAACTTAAAAAAGGCTAGATAGATAGATAGATAGATAGATAGATAGATAATATAGTTTTGTGCCCAAGATTTAGTTACATTGTTTTAAAGATGTATGAATACATTTCTCTCTGGTTTTGTTTGGCAGCTGTAGTACGTTTATGATTATTAGAAGAACATTAGAACACAATCTAAAAAAAATGTAAAATCACAACATTAAAAATAAATAATTACAAAAGCACAGTATAAATTTTAACTGGTAAGATGAATCTGAGCTTAGTAATTGACAGTATATTAGCCTACATTTGATTTACCCCATTACAATAGTCCCTTTACAGTTATTGCTATCATAAAAATACACTTGTAGGTTTAAAATTCTAAATAAGGGACATCTAATGTCCAAACAACAAATATTTTAGCATATATATTTATATTTATTATGTACTTTATTGTGTCTTTCAATTTAAACACATTTAACACAATTATACAAATGGACAGTTCCTTTAAAGACATTATATTTTCCCCCAATAAATATTCCTTATTTTTCCTTCTACTTTTTTTCTTTTGTGATAATACCCACCAACACATAGCCTAAAAAACACATGATTAGAACAATAACCAAAAAGTACATAGTTAGACACTTTTACATATGATTTAAGGGGGAAAAGACAAAAAAACAATAAATAAATATGAATAAAAATGTAACATTCACATATCAAACTCTTATAATGACACATAATTCCTAATAGTTATTCAAGTAATATTACTTAAATATCAAATATTCAATATTAAATAAGTAAATAAATAAAATAACAAATAACTAGAAATAAAAGGGATGGTTATATAAAAATGTAGTTAATGTAGGCTAATATATATTCCTTTATTTTATGGAATATTCTTTGATTTTAGAGTTGCACATATCTTTTCAAAATGTATACATTTGCTCTTAATTTCATGTTATCCTCTCCATAATGTACTTTAGAAACTAAATCTACTCATTTAAAACTGGGGTTTCTTGCTTTCTCCAAAAAATTATTGCATTAAAAGCTGTAATTCTCAGCATTCTAAATAAGTATACATCATCTTTATTAAGTAGCATAGGTCCTATACCCAAAACTATATTTTGTATCTTTATTTAGTTTCTTAAAAAAAAATCTTCCCTGAATTAGGCTACTTCTGTTCAATTTTTTTTTTATTAGAAGTATAAAATCCATCCTATATGAGTGTAATGAGCTAGAAGTTCACTGCAACTTATCCAACATCCTAAAGATAAATTATTGCGCTCCTATTTGGCGCGCATGCGCGCAGCAGCGCTCGTTCAATATGAAGATTAGCAGCAAAATGGATACATTTGCATGACTTTCTAACATTTACAGATGGAGAATATAACTGTAAAATGTAAGTTTTGCACTGAGGGGGAAAAAACACATATCACAAACGCATAAAACAGCACAAAATATGCTGTTTGATGGTGGATCGATTTGATCCACGATCGACCTCTAGGGCTGCTTCAGAAACGCGTGCACACGCAATTATCTAGACTTGATAAACCTGGATCAAATTAGTGAGATTGCGTGAACTTCAATTACCTTTTATGGAACCACTTTAGCCCCAACTTATTTGTTAGGCTCATTCAAGTCCGGTTTTGGAGTTTAATCCCCGCTTTTCTAAGCGCCTTTTATGGAACAACCCTCAGGACGTGGATTCATTCATGAATGAACACCACCGCGTACTCATTGAATGTGTTTGTTAAACTGTATAAAACTGTATCATCCTCACAGTTGAGCTGTAGGTCTGAATATGAGCTGTGATTGACCTTTGACCCCTGTGACCCCTGTGCTGGGATCTGCAGCATGTAAATATGACAACAGGAAGTTACACAAGTTCTGTTGAAACAGTCTGGCTGAGTCCCAAATCACACACTCTTGAGTAGGTACTTAGTCTGAATAAGTAATTACTGCATGACCGCTAAAAAAGTATGTTCTGTATAGTATGAATGTAATCTGGACGTACTACATCTGCCATGATGTCATTATCATGTGACCTACCAATAAATCCTCTCCTGTGGCCTCATGGGATAGTAAAGTGTTCATCATATACACACTTCAGAACCTCACCGGAAGTAGTCGCTCATCCAGCTCTTATGAGTACTGTGAATTCAGACATACTTTTGTAATACTGTAATACTGTTTTTGCCACTGACTCTTTCTCACTGGTTGAGATTCATGTGCGTTTGACCAATCACAGGCTCCGGCACTGATCCCAGACCTGCAGCTGGACACTCTTGTATTGTGGAGATCAACACACATCATTACAAAACACCTTTACAGTATATAATAATATACAAATACAGTATAACATAATAATAATGCAGTTGTCCACTTTTGGCAGTGGGTTGGTACTATAGTTTACATTTTGCTTTGATATAAACACAGTAGTTGAGATTTGCTGTATAGTGTACATCACTACAGTAGTGTGCTGTATGTGTGCGGTTAAAACTGTTTGGGGTTATGAATTTATGATTATTGTAGGCTTATGAATCTGTAAGGTTTTGTTTAATTATAACAGTTGTTGGAGTGATTAGCCTAATTACTATCTGGTGCCACTGTTAAATTATACGGATATATAACAGGGTTTAAGATTTTATCTCAGTATTTCATATTTTTATACATCGCCTGTAGTGTAACCAACTGGACACTAGAGGGCACTCCGGTTCAGTGAAGGTTATAGAGAGAGTTGTGTAGGGGAGAATAAAAATAAATGGATGTTTAGTAACTGAGCTGCTGTTTGCGTGTCCTGAGGGTTGTTCCATAAAACAAGATTAGAATACAAGCCAGGCTTATTTTGGTTAGTCAGACTTACTTTACTTTCTTTACTTTACTTTATTAATTCAACTTATTGTCGGTGGATTCTGTTTCATAAAGCAAACTTAAAATAGTTCAAACTCAGTTACCCTGGCAACTTATGCTGGGAAACTAGCCTGGTCCAGGGCAGGCTAACTGTCAGGCTAAGCCTCAGCTGTTACACGGATCCTCTAACACTGACCGACAAGAACACAATGATATTACCACTGACACTCTCTCATACCATTATTGGACTTTATTAACCATTATTAGTCCAAAAATAAATACACAGTATACAGAAAATCAACTTAAATAAGGCTACAATGATAAATTAGACAATATAGACATATATATATATATATATATATATATATATATATATATATATATATATATATATATAGATAGGCCTAAATACAATATATATACTACAGGTTTTCTTTTTTTACTGGCTGAATGTTTTGTGCCCAAGATTTAATTAGATTGTTTTAAAGATTTATGAATACATTTCTCTCTGGTTTTGTTTGGCAGCTGTAGTACATGTTTATGATTATTAGAAGAACATTAGAACACAATCTAAAAAAAAGCTTTGTAAAGCAGAAGTTAAAATCACAAAATTAAAAATAAATAATTACAAAAGCACAGTATGTATTTTCACTGGTAAGATGAATCTGAGCTTAGTAATTGACAGTATATTAGCCTACATTTGATTTACCCCATTACAATAGTCCCTTTACAGTTATTGCTATCATAAAAATACACTTGTAGGTTTAAAATTCTAAATAAGCCACATCTAATGTCCAAATAACAAATATTTTAGCATATATATATAAAATGTACTTTATTATGTCTTTCAATTCAAACACATTTAACACAATTATACAAATGGACAGTTCCTTTAAAGACATCATATTTTCCCCCAATAAATATTCCTTATTTTTCCGTCTATTTTTTTTCTTTTGTGATAATACCCACCAACACATAGCCTAAAAAAACACATGATTAGAACAATAACCAAAAAGTACATAGTTAGACACTTTTACATATGATTTAAGGGGGAAAAGACAAAAAACAATAAATAAATATTAATAAAAATTTAACATTCACATATTTATATCAAACTCTTATAATGACACATAATTCCTAATAGTTATTCAAGTAATATTATTTGAATATCAAATATTCAATATTAAATAAGCAAATAAATAAAATAACAAATAACTAGCCTAGAAATAAAAGGGAGGGAGGGTTATATAAAAATGTAGTTAATGTAGGCTAATATATATTCCTTTATTTTATGGAATATTCTTTGATTTTAGAGTTGCACATATCTTTTCAAAATGTATACATTTGCTCTTAATTTCATGTTATCCTCTCCATAATGTACTTTAGAAACTAAATCTACTCATTTAAAACTGGGGATTCTTGCTTTCTCCAAAAAATTATTGCATTAAAAGCTGTAATTCTCAGCATTCTAAATAAGTATACATCATCTTTATTAAGTAGCATAGGTCCTATACCCAAAACTATATTTTGTATCTTTATATATTTAGTTTCTTAAAAAAAAATCTTCCCTGAATTAGGCTACTTCTGTTCACTGAAGTACTTCTGTTCGCTAGAAGTTCACTGCAACTTATCCAACATCCTAAAGATAAATTATTATAATTAGAAGATATTTCTAGTGTTATAAAATATCGCATATTAATTTTTCAAGCAAAATGTATATTTTAGTCAGAATTATTGCGCTCCTATTTGGCGCGCATGCGCGCAGCAGCGCTCGTTCAATATGAAGATTAGCAGCAAAATGGATACATTTGCATGACTTTCTAACATTTACAGATGGAGAATATAACTGTAAAATGTAAGTTTTGCACTGAGGGGAAAAAAAACATGTCACAAACGCATAAAACAGCACAAAATATGCTGTTTGATGGTGGATCGATTTGATCCACGATCGACCTCTAGGGCTGCTTCAGAAACGCGTGCACACGCAATTATCTAGACTTGATAAACCTGGATCAAATTAGTGAGATTGCGTGAACTTCAATTACCTTTTATGGAACCACTTTAGCCCCAACTTATTTGTTAGGCTCATTCAAGTCCGGTTTTGGAGTTTAATCCCCGCTTTTCTAAGCGTCTTTTATGGAACAACCCTCTGATGTTTCATATATATTGTGGTTTCCACAACCTGAAAAGAAGGAAACAAAGAAGTGAGTGAGAAAAGAGAGCGATGTTGCACATGGACTGCTAGAAACAAAGAAAATAGAAACTGTGCACGAGTGCAAATTGAGAACCGGCCTGTTAAAAGACAAGGAACAGTGGAGCAGTGCGCCTGAGATTAAGAGTGAGTGAACACAGTCAAGATATGGATCAGATATTTTCGCTGACACCTCCGGGAAGTTTCGACGAGCCCAGTTCATGGCCCAGTTCGTGGCCCAGTTCATGGCCCAGTTCGTGGCCACAGTGGATGCGCCGCTTTGAGTGCTTTGCAGAAAATAACTAAAATAATCACAAAGTAAAAGCAAGGAAAATTAAAAGAGTTATAAAATAAATTAAAAGAGATATATGATACAGTTATAAAACTAATTAAAAGAGAGTAAAAAGATGATACATAGATAAACTTCTCATCTGGCAAAACACCGGTGTATCATATTTCACAACTCACAGTTTTACTGTGAGATTTCCCCATGGTGATCCCACTGTGTCTGTGGTGTTCCTTCGGCACGCCTGAGAACTTTACTGGACGTCTCCGATAGACCCGGACAGGAGGAGCTCTAGGACTCGTGGGGTAACCTCGGGTTCACTAACCCATCAGTCCGCACCCCACAGAACCTGGAGTTAACCTCGTCAAGCTCACCACTCCACCACAGACCCAGGCTGTCCGCAGGGCTTCATCTCTGACACAGTTCTCAGTGCCATTTGAGTTCAGTTTAGAATAAAAGGAGGATGCAAAATAAAAAACCGTGTAATCAGCCGGACACACAGTGGCACAGTGCTCATTCAGTAATGCACAGCTGAACAGAAGTGTTTGAGTCTGGATGTGAACAGAAGTGTTCTGAGTCTGGATGTGGAAACAGAAGTGTTCTGAGTCTGGATGTGAACAGAAGTGTTCTGAGTCTGGATGTGGAAACAGAAGTGTTTGAGTCTGGATGTGAACAGAAGTGTTCTGAGTCTGGATGTGGAAACAGAAGTGTTCTGAGTCTGGATGTGAACAGAAGTGTTCTGAGTCTGGATGTGGAAACAGAAGTGTTCTGAGTCTGGATGTGAACAGAAGTGTTCTGAGTCTGGATGTGAACAGAAGTGTTCTGAGTCTGGATGTGAACAGAAGTGTTCTGAGTCTGGATGTGGAAACAGAAGTGTTCTGAGTCTGGATGTGAAACAGAAGTGTTCTGAGTCTGGATGTGAAACAGAAGTGTTCTGAGTCTGGATGTGAACAGAAGTGTTCTGAGTCTGGATGTGGAAACAGAAGTGTTCTGAGTCTGGATGTGAAACAGAAGTGTTCTGAGTCTGGATGTGAACAGAAGTGTTCTGAGTCTGGATGTGGAAACAGAAGTGTTCTGAGTCTGGATGTGGAAACAGAAGTGTTCTGAGTCTGGATGTGAAAGTTCTGAGTCTAGATGTGAAACAGAAGTGTTCTGAGTCTGGATGTGAAAGTTCTGAGTCTAGATGTGAAACAGAAGTGTTCTGAGTCTGGATGTGAAACAGAAGTGTTCTGAGTCTGGATGTGAAACAGAAGTGTTCTGAGTCTGGATGTGAAACAGAAGTGTTCTGAGTCTGGATGTGAAACAGAAGTGTTCTGAGTCTGGATGTGGAAACAGAAGTGTTCTGAGTCTGGATGTGAAACAGAAGTGTTCTGAGTCTGGATGTGAAACAGAAGTGTTCTGAGTCTGGATGTGAAACAGAAGTGTTCTGAGTCTGGATGTGAAACAGAAGTGTTCTGAGTCTGGATGTGAAACAGAAGTGTTCTGAGTCTAGATGTGAAACAGAAGTGTTCTGAGTCTGGATGTGAAACAGAAGTGTTCTGAGTCTGGATGTGAAACAGAAGTGTTCTGAGTCTGGATGTGAAACAGAAGTGTTCTGAGTCTGGATGTGAAACAGAAGTGTTCTGAGTCTAGATGTGAAACAGAAGTGTTCTGAGTCTGGATGTGAAACAGAAGTGTTCTGAGTCTGGATGTGAAACAGAAGTGTTCTGAGTCTGGATGTGAAACAGAAGTGTTCTGAGTCTGGATGTGAAACAGAAGTGTTCTGAGTCTAGATGTGAAACAGAAGAGTTCTGAGTCTGGATGTGAAACAGAAGTGTTCTGAGTCTGGATGTGGAAACAGAAGTGTTCTGAGTCTGGATGTGAAACAGAAGTGTTCTGAGTCTGGATGTGAAAGTTCTGAGTCTAGATGTGAAACAGAAGTGTTCTGATTCCGGATGTGAACAGAAGTGTTCTGAGTCTGGATGTGAAACAGAAGTGTTCTGAGTCTGGATGTGAAACAGAAGTGTTCTGAGTCTGGATGTGAAAGTTCTGAGTCTAGATGTGAAACAGAAGTGTTCTGATTCCGGATGTGAACAGAAGTGTTCTGAGTCTGGATGTGAAACAGAAGTGTTCTGAGTCTGGATGTGAACAGAAGTGTTCTGAGTCTAGATGTGGAAACAGAAGTGTTCTGAGTCTGGATGTGAAACAGAAGTGTTCTGAGTCTGGATGTGAAAGTTCTGAGTCTAGATGTGAAACAGAAGTGTTCTGATTCCGGATGTGAACAGAAGTGTTCTGAGTCTGGATGTGAAACAGAAGTGTTCTGAGTCTGGATGTGAAACAGAAGTGTTCTGAGTCTGGATGTGAACAGAAGAGTTCTGAGTCTAGATGTGAAACAGAAGTGTTCTGAGTCTGGATGTGAAACAGAAGTGTTCTGAGTCTGGATGTGAACAGAAGAGTTCTGAGTCTAGATGTGAAACAGAAGTGTTCTGAGTCTGGATGTGAAACAGAAGTGTTCTTCTGAGTCTGGATGTGAACAGAAGTGTTCTGAGTCTGGATGTGAACAGAAGAGTTCTGAGTCTAGATGTGAAACAGAAGTGTTCTGAGTCTGGATGTGAAACAGAAGTGTTCTTCTGAGTCTGGATGTGAACAGAAGTGTTCTGAGTCTGGATGTGAAACAGAAGTGTTCTGATTCCGGATGTGAACAGAAGAGTTCTGAGTCTAGATGTGAAACAGAAGTGTTCTGAGTCTGGATGTGAAACAGAAGTGTTCTTCTGAGTCTGGATGTGAACAGAAGTGTTCTGAGTCTGGATGTGAACAGAAGAGTTCTGAGTCTAGATGTGAAACAGAAGTGTTCTGAGTCTGGATGTGAAACAGAAGTGTTCTTCTGAGTCTGGATGTGAACAGAAGTGTTCTGAGTCTGGATGTGAAACAGAAGTGTTCTGATTCCGGATGTGAACAGAAGAGTTCTGAGTCTAGATGTGAAACAGAAGTGTTCTGAGTCTGGATGTGAAACAGAAGTGTTCTTCTGAGTCTGGATGTGAACAGAAGTGTTCTGAGTCTGGATGTGAACAGAAGAGTTCTGAGTCTAGATGTGAAACAGAAGTGTTCTGAGTCTGGATGTGAAACAGAAGTGTTCTTCTGAGTCTGGATGTGAACAGAAGTGTTCTGAGTCTGGATGTGAAACAGAAGTGTTCTGATTCCGGATGTGAACAGAAGAGTTCTGAGTCTAGATGTGAAACAGAAGTGTTCTGAGTCTGGATGTGAAACAGAAGTGTTCTTCTGAGTCTGGATGTGAAACAGAAGTGTTCTGAGTCTGGATGTGAAACAGAAGTGTTCTGAGTCTGGATGTGAAACAGAAGTGTTCTGAGTCTGGATGTGAAACAGAAGTGTTCTGAGTCTGGATGTGAAACAGAAGTGTTCTGAGTCTAGATGTGAAACAGAAGAGTTCTGAGTCTAGATGTGAAACAGAAGTGTTCTGAGTCTAGATGTGAAACAGAAGAGTTCTGAGTCTAGATGTGAAACAGAAGTGTTCTGAGTCTGGATGTGGAAACAGAAGTGTTCTGATTCCGGATGTGAACAGAAGTGTTCTGAGTCTGGATGTGAAACAGAAGTGTTCTGAGTCTAGATGTGAAACAGAAGTGTTCTGAGTCTGGATGTGAAACAGAAGTGTTCTGAGTCTAGATGTGAAACAGAAGTGTTCTGAGTCTGGATGTGAAACAGAAGTGTTCTGAGTCTAGATGTGAAACAGAAGTGTTCTGAGTCTGGATGTGGAAACAGAAGTGTTCTTCTGAGTCTGGATGTGAAAGTTCTGAGTCTAGATGTGAAACAGAAGTGTTCTGATTCCGGATGTGAACAGAAGTGTTCTGAGTCTGGATGTGAAACAGAAGTGTTCTGAGTCTAGATGTGAAACAGAAGTGTTCTGAGTCTAGATGTGAAACAGAAGTGTTCTGAGTCTGGATGTGAAACAGAAGTGTTCTTCTGAGTCTGGATGTGAAAGTTCTGAGTCTAGATGTGAAACAGAAGTGTTCTGATTCCGGATGTGAACAGAAGTGTTCTGAGTCTGGATGTGAAACAGAAGTGTTCTGAGTCTAGATGTGAAACAGAAGTGTTCTGAGTCTAGATGTGAAACAGAAGTGTTCTGAGTCTAGATGTGAAACAGAAGTGTTCTGAGTCTGGATGTGAAACAGAAGTGTTCTTCTGAGTCTGGATGTGAAAGTTCTGAGTCTAGATGTGAAACAGAAGTGTTCTGATTCCGGATGTGAACAGAAGTGTTCTGAGTCTGGATGTGAAACAGAAGTGTTCTGAGTCTGGATGTGAAACAGAAGTGTTCTGAGTCTGGATGTGAACAGAAGAGTTCTGAGTCTAGATGTGAAACAGAAGTGTTCTGAGTCTGGATGTGAAACAGAAGTGTTCTTCTGAGTCTGGATGTGAACAGAAGTGTTCTGAGTCTGGATGTGAAACAGAAGTGTTCTGATTCCGGATGTGAACAGAAGAGTTCTGAGTCTAGATGTGAAACAGAAGTGTTCTGAGTCTGGATGTGAAACAGAAGTGTTTTGAGTCTGGATGTGAAACAGAAGTGTTTTGAGTCTGGATGTGAAACAGAAGTGTTCTGAGTCTGGATGTGAAACAGAAGTGTTTTGAGTCTGGATGTGAAACAGAAGTGTTCTGAGTCTGGATGTGAAAGTTCTGAGTCTAGATGTGAAACAGAAGTGTTCTGATTCCGGATGTGAACAGAAGTGTTCTGAGTCTGGATGTGAAACAGAAGTGTTCTGAGTCTGGATGTGAACAGAAGAGTTCTGAGTCTAGATGTGAAACAGAAGTGTTCTGAGTCTGGATGTGAAACAGAAGTGTTCTTCTGAGTCTGGATGTGAACAGAAGTGTTCTGAGTCTGGATGTGAAACAGAAGTGTTCTGAGTCTGGATGTGAACAGAAGAGTTCTGAGTCTAGATGTGAAACAGAAGTGTTCTGAGTCTGGATGTGAAACAGAAGTGTTCTTCTGAGTCTGGATGTGAACAGAAGTGTTCTGAGTCTGGATGTGAAACAGAAGTGTTCTGATTCCGGATGTGAACAGAAGAGTTCTGAGTCTAGATGTGAAACAGAAGTGTTCTGAGTCTGGATGTGAAACAGAAGTGTTCTTCTGAGTCTGGATGTGAACAGAAGTGTTCTGAGTCTGGATGTGAAACAGAAGTGTTCTGAGTCTGGATGTGAAACAGAAGTGTTCTGAGTCCGGATGTGAACAGAAGAGTTCTGAGTCTAGATGTGAAACAGAAGTGTTCTGAGTCTGGATGTGAAACAGAAGTGTTCTTCTGAGTCTGGATGTGAACAGAAGTGTTCTGAGTCTGGATGTGAAACAGAAGTGTTCTGAGTCTGGATGTGAAACAGAAGTGTTCTTCTGAGTCTGGATGTGAACAGAAGTGTTCTGAGTCTGGATGTGAAACAGAAGTGTTCTGAGTCTGGATGTGAAACAGAAGTGTTCTGAGTCTGGATGTGAAACAGAAGTGTTCTAAGTGTTCTGAGTCTGGATGTGAAACAGAAGTGTTCTGAGTCTAGATGTGAAACAGAAGTGTTCTGAGTCTGGATGTGGAAACAGAAGTGTTCTGAGTCTGGATGTGAAACAGAAGTGTTCTTCTGAGTCTGGATGTGAACAGAAGTGTTCTGAGTCTGGATGTGAAACAGAAGTGTTCTGAGTCTGGATGTGAAACAGAAGTGTTCTTCTGAGTCTGGATGTGAACAGAAGTGTTCTGAGTCTGGATGTGAAACAGAAGTGTTCTGAGTCTGGATGTGAAACAGAAGTGTTCTGAGTCCGGATGTGAACAGAAGAGTTCTGAGTCTAGATGTGAAACAGAAGTGTTCTGAGTCTGGATGTGAAACAGAAGTGTTCTGAGTCTGGATGTGAAACAGAAGTGTTCTTCTGAGTCTGGATGTGAACAGAAGTGTTCTGAGTCTGGATGTGAAACAGAAGTGTTCTGAGTCTGGATGTGAAACAGAAGTGTTCTGAGTCCGGATGTGAACAGAAGAGTTCTGAGTCTAGATGTGAAACAGAAGTGTTCTGAGTCTGGATGTGAACAGAAGTGTTCTGAGTCTGGATGTGAAACAGAAGTGTTCTGAGTCTGGATGTGAAACAGAAGTGTTCTGAGTCTGGATGTGAAACAGAAGTGTTCTGAGTCTGGATGTGAAACAGAAGTGTTCTGAGTCTGGATGTGAAACAGAAGTGTTCTGAGTCTGGATGTGAAACAGAAGTGTTCTGAGTCTGGATGTGAAACAGAAGTGTTCTAAGTGTTCTGAGTCTGGATGTGAAACAGAAGTGTTCTGAGTCTGGATGTGAACAGAAGTGTTCTGAGTCTGGATGTGAACAGAAGTGTTCTGAGTCTGGATGTGAAACAGAAGTGTTCTGAGTCTGGATGTGAAACAGAAGTGTTCTGAGTCTGGATGTGAAACAGAAGTGTTCTAAGTGTTCTGAGTCTGGATGTGAAACAGAAGTGTTCTGAGTCTGGATGTGAACAGAAGTGTTCTGAGTCTGGATGTGAACAGAAGTGTTCTGAGTCTGGATGTGAACAGAAGTGTTCTGAGTCTGGATGTGGAAACAGAAGTGTTCTGAGTCTGGATGTGAAACAGAAGTGTTCTGAGTCTGGATGTGAAACAGAAGTGTTCTGAGTCTGGATGTGAACAGAAGTGTTCTGAGTCTGGATGTGGAAACAGAAGTGTTCTGAGTCTGGATGTGAAACAGAAGTGTTCTGAGTCTGGATGTGGAAACAGAAGTGTTCTGAGTCTGGATGTGGAAACAGAAGTGTTCTGAGTCTGGATGTGAAAGTTCTGAGTCTAGATGTGAAACAGAAGTGTTCTGAGTCTGGATGTGAAAGTTCTGAGTCTAGATGTGAAACAGAAGTGTTCTGAGTCTGGATGTGAACAGAAGTGTTCTGAGTCTGGATGTGAAACAGAAGTGTTCTGAGTCTGGATGTGGAAACAGAAGTGTTCTGAGTCTGGATGTGAAACAGAAGTGTTCTGAGTCTGGATGTGGAAACAGAAGTGTTCTGAGTCTAGATGTGAAACAGAAGTGTTCTGAGTCTGGATGTGAAACAGAAGTGTTCTGAGTCTGGATGTGGAAACAGAAGTGTTCTGAGTCTGGATGTGAAACAGAAGTGTTCTGAGTCTGGATGTGAAACAGAAGTGTTCTGAGTCTGGATGTGAACAGAAGTGTTCTGAGTCTGGATGTGGAAACAGAAGTGTTCTGAGTCTGGATGTGAAACAGAAGTGTTCTGAGTCTGGATGTGAAACAGAAGTGTTCTGAGTCTGGATGTGAAACAGAAGTGTTCTGAGTCTGGATGTGAAACAGAAGTGTTCTGAGTCTGGATGTGAAACAGAAGTGTTCTGAGTCTAGATGTGAAACAGAAGAGTTCTGAGTCTGGATGTGAAACAGAAGTGTTCTGAGTCTGGATGTGGAAACAGAAGTGTTCTGAGTCTGGATGTGAAACAGAAGTGTTCTGAGTCTGGATGTGAAACAGAAGTGTTCTGAGTCTGGATGTGAAACAGAAGTGTTCTGAGTCTGGATGTGAAACAGAAGTGTTCTGAGTCTAGATGTGAAACAGAAGAGTTCTGAGTCTGGATGTGAAACAGAAGTGTTCTGAGTCTGGATGTGGAAACAGAAGTGTTCTGAGTCTGGATGTGAAACAGAAGTGTTCTGAGTCTGGATGTGAAAGTTCTGAGTCTAGATGTGAAACAGAAGTGTTCTGATTCCGGATGTGAACAGAAGTGTTCTGAGTCTGGATGTGAAACAGAAGTGTTCTGAGTCTGGATGTGAAACAGAAGTGTTCTGAGTCTGGATGTGAAAGTTCTGAGTCTAGATGTGAAACAGAAGTGTTCTGATTCCGGATGTGAACAGAAGTGTTCTGAGTCTGGATGTGAAACAGAAGTGTTCTGAGTCTGGATGTGAACAGAAGTGTTCTGAGTCTAGATGTGGAAACAGAAGTGTTCTGAGTCTGGATGTGAAACAGAAGTGTTCTGAGTCTGGATGTGAAAGTTCTGAGTCTAGATGTGAAACAGAAGTGTTCTGATTCCGGATGTGAACAGAAGTGTTCTGAGTCTGGATGTGAAACAGAAGTGTTCTGAGTCTGGATGTGAAACAGAAGTGTTCTGAGTCTGGATGTGAACAGAAGAGTTCTGAGTCTAGATGTGAAACAGAAGTGTTCTGAGTCTGGATGTGAAACAGAAGTGTTCTGAGTCTGGATGTGAACAGAAGAGTTCTGAGTCTAGATGTGAAACAGAAGTGTTCTGAGTCTGGATGTGAAACAGAAGTGTTCTTCTGAGTCTGGATGTGAACAGAAGTGTTCTGAGTCTGGATGTGAACAGAAGAGTTCTGAGTCTAGATGTGAAACAGAAGTGTTCTGAGTCTGGATGTGAAACAGAAGTGTTCTTCTGAGTCTGGATGTGAACAGAAGTGTTCTGAGTCTGGATGTGAAACAGAAGTGTTCTGATTCCGGATGTGAACAGAAGAGTTCTGAGTCTAGATGTGAAACAGAAGTGTTCTGAGTCTGGATGTGAAACAGAAGTGTTCTGAGTCTAGATGTGAAACAGAAGTGTTCTGAGTCTAGATGTGAAACAGAAGTGTTCTGAGTCTGGATGTGAAACAGAAGTGTTCTGAGTCTAGATGTGAAACAGAAGTGTTCTGAGTCTGGATGTGGAAACAGAAGTGTTCTTCTGAGTCTGGATGTGAAAGTTCTGAGTCTAGATGTGAAACAGAAGTGTTCTGATTCCGGATGTGAACAGAAGTGTTCTGAGTCTGGATGTGAAACAGAAGTGTTCTGAGTCTAGATGTGAAACAGAAGTGTTCTGAGTCTAGATGTGAAACAGAAGTGTTCTGAGTCTGGATGTGAAACAGAAGTGTTCTTCTGAGTCTGGATGTGAAAGTTCTGAGTCTAGATGTGAAACAGAAGTGTTCTGATTCCGGATGTGAACAGAAGTGTTCTGAGTCTGGATGTGAAACAGAAGTGTTCTGAGTCTAGATGTGAAACAGAAGTGTTCTGAGTCTAGATGTGAAACAGAAGTGTTCTGAGTCTGGATGTGAAACAGAAGTGTTCTTCTGAGTCTGGATGTGAAAGTTCTGAGTCTAGATGTGAAACAGAAGTGTTCTGATTCCGGATGTGAACAGAAGTGTTCTGAGTCTGGATGTGAAACAGAAGTGTTCTGAGTCTGGATGTGAAACAGAAGTGTTCTGAGTCTGGATGTGAACAGAAGAGTTCTGAGTCTAGATGTGAAACAGAAGTGTTCTGAGTCTGGATGTGAAACAGAAGTGTTCTTCTGAGTCTGGATGTGAACAGAAGTGTTCTGAGTCTGGATGTGAAACAGAAGTGTTCTGATTCCGGATGTGAACAGAAGAGTTCTGAGTCTAGATGTGAAACAGAAGTGTTCTGAGTCTGGATGTGAAACAGAAGTGTTTTGAGTCTGGATGTGAAACAGAAGTGTTTTGAGTCTGGATGTGAAACAGAAGTGTTCTGAGTCTGGATGTGAAACAGAAGTGTTTTGAGTCTGGATGTGAAACAGAAGTGTTCTGAGTCTGGATGTGAAAGTTCTGAGTCTAGATGTGAAACAGAAGTGTTCTGATTCCGGATGTGAACAGAAGTGTTCTGAGTCTGGATGTGAAACAGAAGTGTTCTGAGTCTGGATGTGAACAGAAGAGTTCTGAGTCTAGATGTGAAACAGAAGTGTTCTGAGTCTGGATGTGAAACAGAAGTGTTCTTCTGAGTCTGGATGTGAACAGAAGTGTTCTGAGTCTGGATGTGAACAGAAGAGTTCTGAGTCTAGATGTGAAACAGAAGTGTTCTGAGTCTGGATGTGAAACAGAAGTGTTCTTCTGAGTCTGGATGTGAACAGAAGTGTTCTGAGTCTGGATGTGAAACAGAAGTGTTCTGAGTCTGGATGTGAACAGAAGAGTTCTGAGTCTAGATGTGAAACAGAAGTGTTCTGAGTCTGGATGTGAAACAGAAGTGTTCTTCTGAGTCTGGATGTGAACAGAAGTGTTCTGAGTCTGGATGTGAAACAGAAGTGTTCTGATTCCGGATGTGAACAGAAGAGTTCTGAGTCTAGATGTGAAACAGAAGTGTTCTGAGTCTGGATGTGAAACAGAAGTGTTCTTCTGAGTCTGGATGTGAACAGAAGTGTTCTGAGTCTGGATGTGAAACAGAAGTGTTCTGAGTCTGGATGTGAAACAGAAGTGTTCTGAGTCCGGATGTGAACAGAAGAGTTCTGAGTCTAGATGTGAAACAGAAGTGTTCTGAGTCTGGATGTGAAACAGAAGTGTTCTTCTGAGTCTGGATGTGAACAGAAGTGTTCTGAGTCTGGATGTGAAACAGAAGTGTTCTGAGTCTGGATGTGAAACAGAAGTGTTCTTCTGAGTCTGGATGTGAACAGAAGTGTTCTGAGTCTGGATGTGAAACAGAAGTGTTCTGAGTCTGGATGTGAAACAGAAGTGTTCTGAGTCTGGATGTGAAACAGAAGTGTTCTAAGTGTTCTGAGTCTGGATGTGAAACAGAAGTGTTCTGAGTCTAGATGTGAAACAGAAGTGTTCTGAGTCTGGATGTGGAAACAGAAGTGTTCTGAGTCTGGATGTGGAAACAGAAGTGTTCTGAGTCTGGATGTGAAACAGAAGTGTTCTGAGTCTGGATGTGAAACAGAAGTGTTCTGAGTCTAGATGTGAAACAGAAGTGTTCTGAGTCTGGATGTGAAACAGAAGTGTTCTTCTGAGTCTGGATGTGAACAGAAGTGTTCTGAGTCTGGATGTGAAACAGAAGTGTTCTGAGTCTGGATGTGAAACAGAAGTGTTCTTCTGAGTCTGGATGTGAACAGAAGTGTTCTGAGTCTGGATGTGAAACAGAAGTGTTCTGAGTCTGGATGTGAAACAGAAGTGTTCTGAGTCTGGATGTGAAACAGAAGTGTTCTGAGTCTGGATGTGAACAGAAGAGTTCTGAGTCTAGATGTGAAACAGAAGTGTTCTGAGTCTGGATGTGAAACAGAAGTGTTCTTCTGAGTCTGGATGTGAACAGAAGTGTTCTGAGTCTGGATGTGAAACAGAAGTGTTCTGAGTCTGGATGTGAACAGAAGAGTTCTGAGTCTAGATGTGAAACAGAAGTGTTCTGAGTCTGGATGTGAAACAGAAGTGTTCTTCTGAGTCTGGATGTGAACAGAAGTGTTCTGAGTCTGGATGTGAAACAGAAGTGTTCTGATTCCGGATGTGAACAGAAGAGTTCTGAGTCTAGATGTGAAACAGAAGTGTTCTGAGTCTGGATGTGAAACAGAAGTGTTCTTCTGAGTCTGGATGTGAACAGAAGTGTTCTGAGTCTGGATGTGAAACAGAAGTGTTCTGAGTCTGGATGTGAAACAGAAGTGTTCTGAGTCCGGATGTGAACAGAAGAGTTCTGAGTCTAGATGTGAAACAGAAGTGTTCTGAGTCTGGATGTGAAACAGAAGTGTTCTTCTGAGTCTGGATGTGAACAGAAGTGTTCTGAGTCTGGATGTGAAACAGAAGTGTTCTGAGTCTGGATGTGAAACAGAAGTGTTCTTCTGAGTCTGGATGTGAAACAGAAGTGTTCTGAGTCTGGATGTGAAACAGAAGTGTTCTGAGTCTGGATGTGAAACAGAAGTGTTCTGAGTCTGGATGTGAAACAGAAGTGTTCTGAGTCTAGATGTGAAACAGAAGTGTTCTGAGTCTGGATGTGGAAACAGAAGTGTTCTGAGTCTGGATGTGGAAACAGAAGTGTTCTGAGTCTGGATGTGAAACAGAAGTGTTCTGAGTCTGGATGTGAAACAGAAGTGTTCTGAGTCTGGATGTGAAACAGAAGTGTTCTTCTGAGTCTGGATGTGAACAGAAGTGTTCTGAGTCTGGATGTGAAACAGAAGTGTTCTGATTCCGGATGTGAACAGAAGAGTTCTGAGTCTAGATGTGAAACAGAAGTGTTCTGAGTCTGGATGTGAAACAGAAGTGTTCTTCTGAGTCTGGATGTGAACAGAAGTGTTCTGAGTCTGGATGTGAAACAGAAGTGTTCTGAGTCTGGATGTGAAACAGAAGTGTTCTGAGTCCGGATGTGAACAGAAGAGTTCTGAGTCTAGATGTGAAACAGAAGTGTTCTGAGTCTGGATGTGAAACAGAAGTGTTCTTCTGAGTCTGGATGTGAACAGAAGTGTTCTGAGTCTGGATGTGAAACAGAAGTGTTCTGAGTCTGGATGTGAAACAGAAGTGTTCTGAGTCTGGATGTGAAACAGAAGTGTTCTGAGTCTGGATGTGAAAGTTCTGAGTCTAGATGTGAAACAGAAGTGTTCTGATTCCGGATGTGAACAGAAGTGTTCTGAGTCTGGATGTGAAACAGAAGTGTTCTGAGTCTGGATGTGAACAGAAGTGTTCTGAGTCTAGATGTGGAAACAGAAGTGTTCTGAGTCTGGATGTGAAACAGAAGTGTTCTGAGTCTGGATGTGAAAGTTCTGAGTCTAGACGTGAAACAGAAGTGTTCTGATTCCGGATGTGAACAGAAGTGTTCTGAGTCTGGATGTGAAACAGAAGTGTTCTGAGTCTGGATGTGAAACAGAAGTGTTCTGAGTCTGGATGTGAACAGAAGAGTTCTGAGTCTAGATGTGAAACAGAAGTGTTCTGAGTCTGGATGTGGAAACAGAAGTGTTCTGAGTCTGGATGTGAAACAGAAGTGTTCTGAGTCTGGATGTGAAACAGAAGTGTTCTGAGTCTGGATGTGAAAGTTCTGAGTCTAGATGTGAAACAGAAGTGTTCTGATTCCGGATGTGAACAGAAGTGTTCTGAGTCTGGATGTGAAACAGAAGTGTTCTGAGTCTGGATGTGAACAGAAGTGTTCTGAGTCTAGATGTGGAAACAGAAGTGTTCTGAGTCTGGATGTGAAACAGAAGTGTTCTGAGTCTGGATGTGAAACAGAAGTGTTCTGAGTCTGGATGTGAACAGAAGTGTTCTGAGTCTAGATGTGGAAACAGAAGTGTTCTGAGTCTGGATGTGAAACAGAAGTGTTCTGAGTCTGGATGTGAAAGTTCTGAGTCTAGATGTGAAACAGAAGTGTTCTGATTCCGGATGTGAACAGAAGTGTTCTGAGTCTGGATGTGAAACAGAAGTGTTCTGAGTCTGGATGTGAAACAGAAGTGTTCTGAGTCTGGATGTGAACAGAAGAGTTCTGAGTCTAGATGTGAAACAGAAGTGTTCTGAGTCTGGATGTGAAACAGAAGTGTTCTGAGTCTGGATGTGAACAGAAGAGTTCTGAGTCTAGATGTGAAACAGAAGTGTTCTGAGTCTGGATGTGAAACAGAAGTGTTCTTCTGAGTCTGGATGTGAACAGAAGTGTTCTGAGTCTGGATGTGAAACAGAAGTGTTCTGATTCCGGATGTGAAACAGAAGTGTTCTTCTGAGTCTGGATGTGAACAGAAGTGTTGTGAGTCTGGATGTGAACAGAAGTGTTCTGAGTCTGGATGTGAAACAGAAGTGTTCTGAGTCCGGATGTGAAACAGAAGTGTTCTGAGTCCGGATGTGAAACAGAAGTGTTCTGAGTCCGGATGTGAAACAGAAGTGTTCTGAGTCTGGATGTGAAACAGAAGTGTTCTGAGTCTGGATGTGAAACAGAAGTGTTCTGAGTCTGGATGTGAACAGAAGAGTTCTGAGTCTAGATGTGAAACAGAAGTGTTCTGAGTCTGGATGTGAAACAGAAGTGTTCTTCTGAGTCTGGATGTGAACAGAAGTGTTCTGAGTCTGGATGTGAAACAGAAGTGTTCTGATTCCGGATGTGAAACAGAAGTGTTCTTCTGAGTCTGGATGTGAACAGAAGTGTTGTGAGTCTGGATGTGAACAGAAGTGTTCTGAGTCTGGATGTGAAACAGAAGTGTTCTGAGTCCGGATGTGAAACAGAAGTGTTCTGAGTCCGGATGTGAAACAGAAGTGTTCTGAGTCTGGATGTGAAACAGAAGTGTTCTGAGTCTGGATGTGAAACAGAAGTGTTCTGAGTCTGGATGTGAACAGAAGTGTTCTGAGTCTGGATGTGAAACAGAAGTGTTCTGAGTCTGGATGTGAAACAGAAGTGTTCTGAGTCTGGATGTGAAACAGAAGTGTTCTGAGTCTGGATGTGAACAGAAGAGTTCTGAGTCTAGATGTGAAACAGAAGTGTTCTGAGTCTGGATGTGAAACAGAAGTGTTCTTCTGAGTCTGGATGTGAACAGAAGTGTTCTGAGTCTGGATGTGAAACAGAAGTGTTCTGATTCCGGATGTGAAACAGAAGTGTTCTTCTGAGTCTGGATGTGAACAGAAGTGTTGTGAGTCTGGATGTGAACAGAAGTGTTCTGAGTCTGGATGTGAAACAGAAGTGTTCTGAGTCCGGATGTGAAACAGAAGTGTTCTGAGTCTGGATGTGAAACAGAAGTGTTCTGAGTCCGGATGTGAAACAGAAGTGTTCTGATTCCGGATGTGAACAGAAGAGTTCTGAGTCTAGATGTGAAACAGAAGTGTTCTGAGTCTGGATGTGAAACAGAAGTGTTCTTCTGAGTCTGGATGTGAAACAGAAGTGTTCTGAGTCTGGATGTGAAACAGAAGTGTTCTGAGTCTGGATGTGAAACAGAAGTGTTCTGAGTCTGGATGTGAAACAGAAGTGTTCTGAGTCTGGATGTGAAACAGAAGTGTTCTGAGTCTGGATGTGAAACAGAAGTGTTCTGAGTCTAGATGTGAAACAGAAGAGTTCTGAGTCTAGATGTGAAACAGAAGTGTTCTGAGTCTGGATGTGAAAGTTCTGAGTCTAGATGTGAAACAGAAGTGTTCTGATTCCGGATGTGAACAGAAGTGTTCTGAGTCTGGATGTGAAACAGAAGTGTTCTGAGTCTAGATGTGAAACAGAAGTGTTCTGAGTCTGGATGTGAAACAGAAGTGTTCTGAGTCTAGATGTGAAACAGAAGTGTTCTGAGTCTGGATGTGGAAACAGAAGTGTTCTTCTGAGTCTGGATGTGAAAGTTCTGAGTCTAGATGTGAAACAGAAGTGTTCTGATTCCGGATGTGAACAGAAGTGTTCTGAGTCTGGATGTGAAACAGAAGTGTTCTGAGTCTAGATGTGAAACAGAAGTGTTCTGAGTCTAGATGTGAAACAGAAGTGTTCTGAGTCTGGATGTGAAACAGAAGTGTTCTTCTGAGTCTGGATGTGAAAGTTCTGAGTCTAGATGTGAAACAGAAGTGTTCTGATTCCGGATGTGAACAGAAGTGTTCTGAGTCTGGATGTGAAACAGAAGTGTTCTGAGTCTAGATGTGAAACAGAAGTGTTCTGAGTCTAGATGTGAAACAGAAGTGTTCTGAGTCTGGATGTGAAACAGAAGTGTTCTTCTGAGTCTGGATGTGAAAGTTCTGAGTCTAGATGTGAAACAGAAGTGTTCTGATTCCGGATGTGAACAGAAGTGTTCTGAGTCTGGATGTGAAACAGAAGTGTTCTGAGTCTGGATGTGAAACAGAAGTGTTCTGAGTCTGGATGTGAACAGAAGAGTTCTGAGTCTAGATGTGAAACAGAAGTGTTCTGAGTCTGGATGTGAAACAGAAGTGTTCTTCTGAGTCTGGATGTGAACAGAAGTGTTCTGAGTCTGGATGTGAAACAGAAGTGTTCTGATTCCGGATGTGAACAGAAGAGTTCTGAGTCTAGATGTGAAACAGAAGTGTTCTGAGTCTGGATGTGAAACAGAAGTGTTTTGAGTCTGGATGTGAAACAGAAGTGTTTTGAGTCTGGATGTGAAACAGAAGTGTTCTGAGTCTGGATGTGAAACAGAAGTGTTTTGAGTCTGGATGTGAAACAGAAGTGTTCTGAGTCTGGATGTGAAAGTTCTGAGTCTAGATGTGAAACAGAAGTGTTCTGATTCCGGATGTGAACAGAAGTGTTCTGAGTCTGGATGTGAAACAGAAGTGTTCTGAGTCTGGATGTGAACAGAAGAGTTCTGAGTCTAGATGTGAAACAGAAGTGTTCTGAGTCTGGATGTGAAACAGAAGTGTTCTTCTGAGTCTGGATGTGAACAGAAGTGTTCTGAGTCTGGATGTGAAACAGAAGTGTTCTGAGTCTGGATGTGAACAGAAGAGTTCTGAGTCTAGATGTGAAACAGAAGTGTTCTGAGTCTGGATGTGAAACAGAAGTGTTCTTCTGAGTCTGGATGTGAACAGAAGTGTTCTGAGTCTGGATGTGAAACAGAAGTGTTCTGATTCCGGATGTGAACAGAAGAGTTCTGAGTCTAGATGTGAAACAGAAGTGTTCTGAGTCTGGATGTGAAACAGAAGTGTTCTTCTGAGTCTGGATGTGAACAGAAGTGTTCTGAGTCTGGATGTGAAACAGAAGTGTTCTGAGTCTGGATGTGAAACAGAAGTGTTCTGAGTCCGGATGTGAACAGAAGAGTTCTGAGTCTAGATGTGAAACAGAAGTGTTCTGAGTCTGGATGTGAAACAGAAGTGTTCTTCTGAGTCTGGATGTGAACAGAAGTGTTCTGAGTCTGGATGTGAAACAGAAGTGTTCTGAGTCTGGATGTGAAACAGAAGTGTTCTTCTGAGTCTGGATGTGAACAGAAGTGTTCTGAGTCTGGATGTGAAACAGAAGTGTTCTGAGTCTGGATGTGAAACAGAAGTGTTCTGAGTCTGGATGTGAAACAGAAGTGTTCTAAGTGTTCTGAGTCTGGATGTGAAACAGAAGTGTTCTGAGTCTAGATGTGAAACAGAAGTGTTCTGAGTCTGGATGTGGAAACAGAAGTGTTCTGAGTCTGGATGTGGAAACAGAAGTGTTCTGAGTCTGGATGTGAAACAGAAGTGTTCTGAGTCTGGATGTGAAACAGAAGTGTTCTGAGTCTAGATGTGAAACAGAAGTGTTCTGAGTCTGGATGTGGAAACAGAAGTGTTCTGAGTCTGGATGTGAAACAGAAGTGTTCTTCTGAGTCTGGATGTGAACAGAAGTGTTCTGAGTCTGGATGTGAAACAGAAGTGTTCTGAGTCTGGATGTGAAACAGAAGTGTTCTTCTGAGTCTGGATGTGAACAGAAGTGTTCTGAGTCTGGATGTGAAACAGAAGTGTTCTGAGTCTGGATGTGAAACAGAAGTGTTCTGAGTCCGGATGTGAACAGAAGAGTTCTGAGTCTAGATGTGAAACAGAAGTGTTCTGAGTCTGGATGTGAAACAGAAGTGTTCTGAGTCTGGATGTGAAACAGAAGTGTTCTTCTGAGTCTGGATGTGAACAGAAGTGTTCTGAGTCTGGATGTGAAACAGAAGTGTTCTGAGTCTGGATGTGAAACAGAAGTGTTCTGAGTCCGGATGTGAACAGAAGAGTTCTGAGTCTAGATGTGAAACAGAAGTGTTCTGAGTCTGGATGTGAACAGAAGTGTTCTGAGTCTGGATGTGAAACAGAAGTGTTCTGAGTCTGGATGTGAAACAGAAGTGTTCTGAGTCTGGATGTGAAACAGAAGTGTTCTGAGTCTGGATGTGAAACAGAAGTGTTCTGAGTCTGGATGTGAAACAGAAGTGTTCTAAGTGTTCTGAGTCTGGATGTGAAACAGAAGTGTTCTGAGTCTGGATGTGAAACAGAAGTGTTCTGAGTCTGGATGTGAAACAGAAGTGTTCTGAGTCTGGATGTGAAACAGAAGTGTTCTGAGTCTGGATGTGAAACAGAAGTGTTCTGAGTCTGGATGTGGAAACAGAAGTGTTCTGAGTCTGGATGTGGAAACAGAAGTGTTCTGAGTCTGGATGTGAAACAGAAGTGTTCTGAGTCTGGATGTGAAACAGAAGTGTTCTGAGTCTAGATGTGAAACAGAAGTGTTCTGAGTCTGGATGTGAAACAGAAGTGTTCTGAGTCTGGATGTGAAACAGAAGTGTTCTGAGTCTAGATGTGGAAACAGAAGTGTTCTGAGTCTGGATGTGAAACAGAAGTGTTCTGAGTCTGGGATGTGAAAGTTCTGAGTCTAGATGTGAAACAGAAGTGTTCTGATTCGGATGTGAAACAGAAGTGTTCTGAGTCTGGATGTGAAACAGAAGTGTTCTGAGTCTGGATGTGAAACAGAAGTGTTTCTGAGTCTGGATGTGAAACAGAAGTGTTCTGAGTCTGGATGTGAACAGAGTTCTGAGTCTGGATGTGAAACAGAAGTGTTCTGAGTCTGGATGTGAAACAGAAGTGTTCTGAGTCTGGATGTGAAACAGAAGTGTTCTGAGTCTGGATGTTGAAACAGAAGTGTTCTGAGTCTGGATGTGAAACAGAAGTGTTCTGAGTCTGGATGTGAAACAGAAGTGTTCTGAGTCTGGATGTGAAACAGAAGTGTTCTGAGTCTGGATGTGAAACAGAAGTGTTCTGAGTCTGGATGTGAAACAGAAGTGTTCTGAGTCTGGATGTGAAACAGAAGTGTTCTGAGTCTGGATGTGAAACAGAAGTGTTCTGAGTCTGGATGTGAAACAGAAGTGTTCTGAGTCTGGATGTGAAACAGAAGTGTTCTGAGTCTGGATGTGAAACAGAAGTGTTCTGAGTCTGGATGTGAAACAGAAGTGTTCTGAGTCTGGATGTGAAACAGAAGTGTTAGTTCTGAGTCTGGATGTGAACAGAAGTGTTCTGAGTCTGGATGTGAAACAGAAGTGTTCTGAGTCTGGATGTGGAAACAGAAGTGTTCTGAGTCTGGATGTGAAACAGAAGTGTTTCTGAGTCTGGATGTGAAACAGAAGTGTTCTGAGTCTGGATGTGAAACAGAAGTGTTCTGAGTCTGGATGTGAAACAGAAGTGTTCTGAGTCTGGATGTGAAACAGAAGTGTTCTGAGTCTGGATGTGAAACAGAAGTGTTTCTGAGTCTGGATGTGAACAGAAGTGTTCTGAGTCTGGATGTGAAACAGAAGTGTTCTGAGTCTGGATGTGAAACAGAAGTGTTCTTCTGAGTCTGGATGTGAACAGAAGTGTTCTGAGTCTGGATGTGAAACAGAAGTGTTCTGAGTCTGGATGTGAAACAGAAGTGTTCTGAGTCTAGGATGTGAAACAGAAGTGTTCTGAGTCTGGATGTGGAAACAGAAGTGTTCTGAGTCTGGATGTGAAACAGAAGTGTTCTTCTGAGTCTGGATGTGAACAGAAGTGTTCTGAGTCTGGATGTGAAACAGAAGTGTTCTGAGTCTGGATGTGAAACAGAAGTGTTCTTCTGAGTCTGGATGTGAACAGAAGTGTTCTGAGTCTGGATGTGAAACAGAAGTGTTCTGAGTCTGGATGTGAACAGAAGTGTTCTGAGTCTGGATGTGAACAGAAGTGTTCTGAGTCTAGATGTGAAACAGAAGTGTTCTGAGTCTGGATGTGAAACAGAAGTGTTCTGAGTCTGGATGTGAACAGAAGTGTTTCTGAGTCTGGATGTGAACAGAAGTGTTCTGAGTCTGGATGTGAAACAGAAGTGTTCTGAGTCTGGATGTGAAACAGAAGTGTTCTGAGTCTGGATGTGAACAGAAGTGTTCTGAGTCTGATGTGAAACAGAAGTGTTCTGAGTCTGGATGTGAACAGAAGTGTTCTGAGTCTGGATGTGAAACAGAAGTGTTCTGAGTCTGGATGTGAAACAGAAGTGTTCTGAGTCTGGATGTGAAACAGAAGTGTTCTGAGTCTGGATGTGAAACAGAAGTGTTCTGAGTCTGGATGTGAACAGAAGTGTTCTGAGTCTGGATGTGAAACAGAAGTGTTCTGAGTCTGGATGTGAAACAGAAGTGTTCTGAGTCTGGATGTGAACAGAAGTGTTCTGAGTCTAGATGTGAAACAGAAGTGTTCTGAGTCTGGATGTGAAAGAGTTCTGAGTCTAGATGTGAAACAGAAGTGTTCTGAGTCTGGATGTGAAACAGAAGTGTTCTGAGTCTGGATGTGAAACAGAAGTGTTCTGAGTCTGGATGTGAACAGAAGTGTTCTGAGTCTAGATGTGAAACAGAAGTGTTCTGATTCTGGATGTGAAACAGAAGTGTTCTGAGTCTGGATGTGAAACAGAAGTGTTCTGAGTCTGGATGTGAAACAGAAGTGTTCTGAGTCTGGATGTGAAAGTTCTGAGTCTAGATGTGAAACAGAAGTGTTCTGATTCCGGATGTGAACAGAAGTGTTCTGAGTCTGGATGTGAAACAGAAGTGTTCTGAGTCTGGATGTGAAACAGAAGTGTTCTGAGTCTAGATGTGGAAACAGAAGTGTTCTGAGTCTGGATGTGAAACAGAAGTGTTCTGAGTCTGGATGTGAACAGAGGTTCTGAGTCTAGGATGTGAAACAGAAGTGTTCTGATTCCGGATGTGAACAGAAGTGTTCTGAGTCTGGATGTGAAACAGAAGTGTTCTGAGTCTGGATGTGAAACAGAAGTGTTCTGAGTCTGGATGTGAACAGAAGAGTTCTGAGTCTAGATGTGAAACAGAAGTGTTCTGAGTCTGGATGTGAAACAGAAGTGTTCTGAGTCTGGGATGTGAACAGAAGAGTTCTGAGTCTAGATGTGAAACAGAAGTGTTCTGAGTCTGGATGTGAAACAGAAGTTTTCTTCTGAGTCTGGATGTGAACAGAAGTGTTCTGAGTCTGGATGTGAACAGAAGAGTTCTGAGTCTAGATGTGAAACAGAAGTGTTCTGAGTCTGGATGTGAAACAGAAGTGTTCTTCTGAGTCTGGATGTGAACAGAAGTGTTCTGAGTCTGGATGTGAAACAGAAGTGTTCTGATTCCGGATGTGAACAGAAGAGTTCTGAGTCTAGATGTGAAACAGAAGTGTTCTGAGTCTGGATGTGAAACAGAAGTGTTCTTCTGAGTCTGGATGTGAACAGAAGTGTTCTGAGTCTGGATGTGAACAGAAGAGTTCTGAGTCTAGATGTGAAACAGAAGTGTTCTGAGTCTGGATGTGAAACAGAAGTGTTCTTCTGAGTCTGGATGTGAAACAGAAGTGTTCTGAGTCTGGATGTGAAACAGAAGTGTTCTGATTCCGGATGTGAACAGAAGAGTTCTGAGTCTAGATGTGAAACAGAAGTGTTCTGAGTCTGGATGTGAAACAGAAGTGTTCTTCTGAGTCTGGATGTGAACAGAAGTGTTCTGAGTCTGGATGTGAACAGAAGAGTTCTGAGTCTAGATGTGAAACAGAAGTGTTCTGAGTCTGGATGTGAAACAGAAGTGTTCTTCTGAGTCTGGATGTGAACAGAAGTGTTCTGAGTCTGGATGTGAAACAGAAGTGTTCTGATTCCGGATGTGAACAGAAGAGTTCTGAGTCTAGATGTGAAACAGAAGTGTTCTGAGTCTGGATGTGAAACAGAAGTGTTCTTCTGAGTCTGGATGTGAAACAGAAGTGTTCTGAGTCTGGATAGTGAAACAGAAGTGTTCTGAGTCTGGATGTGAAACAGAAGTGTTCTGAGTCTGGATGTGAAACAGAAGTGTTTCTGAGTCTGGATGTGAAACAGAAGTGTTCTGAGTCTGGATGTGAAACAGAAGTGTTCTGAGTCTGGATGTGAAACAGAAGTGTTCTGAGTCTAGGATGTGAAACAGAAGTGTTCTGAGTCTGGATGTGAAACAGAAGTGTTCTGAGTCTGGATGGGTGAAGACAGAAGTGTTCTGAGTCTGGATGTGAACAGAAGTGTTCTGAGTCTAGATGTGAAACAGAAGAGTTCTGAGTCTAGGATGTGAAACAGAAGTGTTCTGAGTCTGGATGTGAAAGTTCTGAGTCTAGATGTGAAACAGAAGTGTTCTGATTCCGGATGTGAACAGAAGTGTTCTGAGTCTGGATGTGAAACAGAAGTGTTCTGAGTCTAGATGTGAAACAGAAGTGTTCTGAGTCTGGATGTGAACAGAGGTTCTGAGTCTAGATGTGAAACAGAAGTGTTTCTGAGTCTGGATGTGAAACAGAAGTGTTCTCTGAGTCTGGATGTGAAAGTTCTGAGTTAGATGTGAAACAGAAGTGTTCTGATTCTGGATGTGAACAGAAGTGTTCTGAGTCTGGATGTGAAACAGAAGTGTTCTGAGTCTAGATGTGAAACAGAAGTGTTCTGAGTCTAGATGTGAAACAGAAGTGTTCTGAGTCTGGATGTGAAACAGAAGTGTTCTTCTGAGTCTGGATGTGAACAGAGTTCTGAGTCTAGATGTGAAACAGAAGTGTTCTGAGTCTGGATGTGAAACAGAAGTGTTCTGAGTCTGGATGTGAAACAGAAGTGTTCTGAGTCTAGATGTGAAACAGAAGTGTTTCTGAGTCTAGGATGTGAAACAGAAGTGTTCTGAGTCTGGATGTGAAACAGAAGTGTTCTTCTGAGTCTGGATGTGAGGAAGTTCTGAGTCTAGATGTGAAACAGAAGTGTTCTGATTCCTGGATGTGAACAGAAGTGTTCTGAGTCTGGATGTGAAACAGAAGTGTTCTGAGTCTGATGTGAACAGAAGTGTTCTGAGTCTGGATGTGAAACAGAAGTGTTTCTGAGTCTGGATGTGAAACAGAAGTGTTTCTGAGTCTGGATGTGAAACAGAAGTGTTCTTCTGAGTCTGGATGTGAACAGAAGTGTTCTGAGTCTGGATGTGAAACAGAAGTGTTCTGAGTCTGGATGTGAACAGAAGTGTTCTGAGTCTGGATGTGAAACAGAAGTGTCTGAGTCTGGAGTGACAAGTGTTGAGTCTGATGAAACAGAAGTGTTCTGAGTCTGGATGTGAAACAGAAGTGTTCTGAGTCTGGATGTGAAACAGAAGTGTTCTGAGTCTGGATGTGAAACAGAAGTGTTCTGAGTCTGGATGTGAAACAGAAGTGTTCTGAGTCTGTGAAACAGAAGTGTTCTGAGTCTAGGATGTGAAACAGAAGTGTTCTGAGTCTGGATGTGAAACAGAAGTGTTCTCTGAGTCTGGATGTGAACAGAAGTGTTCTGAGTCTAGATGTGAAACAGAAGTGTTCTGAGTCTGGATGTGAACAGTAGAAGTGTTTCTGAGTCTGGATGTGAACAGAAGTGTTCTGAGTCTGGATGTGAAACAGAAGTGTTCTTCTGAGTCTGGATGTGAAACAGAAGTGTTCTGAGTCTGGATGTGAAACAGAAGTGTTCTGAGTCTGGATGTGAAACAGAAGTGTTCTTGAGTCTGGATGTGAACAGAAGTGTTCTGAGTCTTGATGTGAAACAGAAGTGTTCTGAGTCTGGATGTGAAACAGAAGTGTTCTGAGTCTGGATGTGAAACAGAAGTGTTCTGAGTCATGATGTGAAACAGAAGTGTTCTGAGTCTGGTTGTGAACAGAAGTGTTCTGAGTCTGATGTGAAACAGAAGTGTTCATGAGTCTGATGTGAAACAGAAGTGTTCTGAGTCTAGATGTGATACAGAAGAGTTCTGAGTCTAGATGTGAACAGAGTGTTCT
>NW_028155991.1:0-3000 GCF_963993115.1 Abramis brama | reverse complement strand
GTTAAGTGAATGTTTTTGTCTCCCCAAGCGTTCAAAAAATCGCCATGTTAGTGTACAGGAACATACGACTAACCTGCCTTATATACGATATTTAATGTTGAAACAGCTGTGTGTTGTCAGTTCTGTTCAGCAGTGAATCTCACAGCACTGAAAACTTTTGGTGAACTGACCCTTTAACCTATTTTCAGGAATATTGAAAGTCATTTTTATTTGGTCATGTAGCCTACTATCACTGCAATCTCTACACATGAACTAAAACGATTTCAAGTTCATTTATTTATTTTGACAAGTAATCTTGCATTGTCGTCTGATAATGAGCAGTGATGACATAACACACTTTTAATATCTAGGCACTTTTCCGCATCTGTAAACTTGACATACTGTATAACAAAACAAATTGATAACAATAAAAAAAAAAAAATCTGCATAGTCTTACAGAGGGGGCGAACACAAATCTACTTTGGAAAATGTATCTGTAATATTATCATGCATGCTCAATTTATAAAAGTAAAATTAAACCATTTATTTGACATGCTATTTTGTAGCCTATATCTGTTCTCTGATAGCGGACTTTGTATAGTTTGTATAGGATATATAGTCATGATTGTTTCTTATATTCACGATAAACAATTTTCTTGTATTTTTATTGTATATTACTGGCAGGACGGATGCGAGCAAGTTGCTGTATTTCGATTCACAGCATTTGTAGCATTATTTGTCATTACATTCACAATGCTAAAGAACTGGGTCTCCCCCTAAATTAAATTAAGTAAAAGGCTAACCTGGTACCAATAGCCAATCTCTCTAAGCCCAAATCACACATTTGCATTGCAAAGGAAACTTCAGTATAGCCTTGTTTTTTTGTGTGTATTTGTGTCTAGGAGAATTCAAATTGGTCCAGTTTTGACCACGACCGCTGCAGCCGTCATCCGGGAAACGTTTCGGGCTGCAAATCTTTTTAGGCTCAGATCGGACATTATGGATTGGATCCCTAGATTCCCTTCAGAGATAGACAATGTTGTCATCATCCTTCAAACCGGCCAGACTCCATTGGCAAATGCAGAAATTTTACATCGCAGACCATCACTTCATTCGTAAAACACACTTCATTCAAACTCGACAGAAACAAAATAACACTCACAAAAAACATCTCGATTCGTCTTTTCACTGTTCCAGTAATCACCGAGTCTGGTTTGCCCGAAATAAACTAAAGTAATTCATCGAGTTAGATTTGAAAATGTCGGAACAAACAGCAGGTAGACATGAAATGGCTGGGAGAGGGAGGAGTTGCAACGGTCACTGGCTAAACTTCAAATGTCATTTCATACTAAAACTGTGTACACTATTGTGAACTTACCAAACTTCCAGATTTACACCATTCTTCTCCAGTGAGTGACCTGCAATTGAGTTCTGTGTGATGTGACATCCGCATGCTTTTCGCTGTTTACAGCAATCCTGTATTATTGCCTGGCATTTTACAGCTAGGTTACAGCAAGGTTACAGCAACACTAAAATATACTGTAAAATGTTCCTGCTCAAACGAAATCACCCAGAATGCAATGCAAATTACGGTATTTTACTGTAATATAGAAATGTGGTTTTGTACTGTAGGTTTTTGCGGGACTGTGCTGCTAAATCTACAACGACATTTAACAGTGTTGTTTAAAAACACACATCTAATACTGTATAAGCAACACTGGACAATTGGATAGATGGATATTATTTCTCGCTATACGTAAACATGACTGAAATTAAATATTTTATTTTACCTATATCTTTTCTCGTGTATCTCTGTGTTGAAATCTATATCTCTGTCTCTGTGGTAGTGTTGGGTTGCCTTTCATTGCATTGGTCATCTTTTTTTTTTTTGGCTGCATTATAATGGCTTCCTAATTCGGAATATTATCAAAGATTGCATGTGGACATGTTCGGAGAAATTAGCTACTGAAAAATATATTTTTACTACCAGTACATTAAAAGCTGCATGGTTAACACGGGGGCACTACCCCCTCTTCCCTAGAACTAACCCTGGCTTTAACGATTTAACGTCTGTCTTCTTTTGAAATTCTTTCTTTCTTTCTTTCTTTCTTTCTTTCTTTCTTTCTTTCTTTCTTTCACTTCCCTAAAGCACAAGTAAATAATTGATTAAAAAATAATGTATTAATTTATTTCATTAATTCATGCATATAGATATTTCATGTGGATTTGTATTGTGTATGTTTAAACTTCTTTTCTTTTTCTTTTTTTTCGTAGATTGAACTTTTATTTTCTTGTTAAAATTGTTTAAACAAGAGAAAAGAGACCTTGGCATGCCTTATCAGGTAAATATTTTAACATCTCTCTCTTCCGCTCCATACTTTTTTTAATTGTAGCAGACAATAATTTATAATTAGTCTTTTAATTGACTGTATGCTGCACGGTTTTATGTATTTTAGAGGATTCAGAGCCCTGTGTCGATGAGAGATGGAGATGAAGATAAAGATTGTCGGCTGCTGTTGATTGGTAAAACCGGAACGGGGAAAAGCGCCGCAGGAAACGTCATCTTTAATGATCGAGTGTTTGAGTCACTAAAGAGCTCTTCATCAGTGACCAGAGTCTGTAAGACACACACTGGAGAAGTTAATGACAGACGCGTGACAGTGATCGATACTCCAGACTTCAGATTCTCCACTCACACTGACTTTGATTCAGACTCGGAGCTGAAGAGAGCTCTACGTTCACCAGGAGCTCATGTCATCCTGCTGATTCTGCCTTTAAGCACTTTCACTGAACATGAGAAGGATTTCATTGATTGGTTTGAGCAGAAGTTTGGTTTAGAAGCTCTCAGATTTACTCTAGTGCTCTTCACTCATGCAGATCAGAGACACATGAGATCACTAGGAGAAATGATCAGGGCAAATCCTCAATTATCTGGTTTCATTAACCGATGTGGTGCGAGATATCATGAGTTTAACATTAAAGATCCAGCAAACAGACGGCAGGTGACTGAACTCATGGAGA
>NW_028155992.1:0-5000 GCF_963993115.1 Abramis brama | reverse complement strand
AAACTTCAAAACAAAATGAGATATTTACAACAAATTTGACAGACATATATGGGCACACTTTGAGGACACTTAATAAAAGTGGTGGAGATCAGGCTAGACGTGGTGCTATAACTGTCAAAAAAAGCTTTCCTAAGTAAATTGACTGTATTGGCTGTAAATGGTATTTTCCATCAATGATCTAAGTTTATTTGTTTATTTGGATCCCCATTAGCCACTACCTAGGCAGTGGCTACTCTTCCTGGGGTCCCAACAAGTAAAACAAAAAAGTCCTGGGGTCCTAAAAAGTCAAGTCAATGAAACATACATTACAGTCCTCTGTTTTGCAGTGGTTTTCGAAACAGGAAATAAATAAATAAACATAGTACTACTATACAAAAGTTGAGAGTACAGGCAGTCCCTCCAGTTTTTCGCGATTCCGCGATCGCTGAATACAACGCAAAATCAACAAAATGTCGCATTTTTTTGCGATCCTGCATAATTCCTAATTTAACCGCAAAATAATCACAAAAATTAAAAAGACCTCACAAAACATTAAATTATAATCACCCAATTGAAATATCTCTACTTTAATTAAAGTTTCAATGCATTTTTACGTGGATACAGATGTTGCAGGAAAAAGGGAAACTCAAAGATGTAAACGCATTTTGCAGGCTGCAGCTGCACAGTGAGGGTCTGGCTCACTCATTGGCTGTGCTGCGGCAACTGCACATCCAATGGCGCGGGCGCCTCTGACGTGTGCGCCGATGAGCTAGCATCACGCCATTACACATCAGAGCCCGCCAAGGGGGCGCGGCCTTAGCCTATATTATTCTTTTACCGTCTATGATATTAGTCCCCGAAAAATGCCATTTTAGCAGGTTTCACGACTGAAGCGACAGCTTGCCAGGTTACTATAGTGCGGCCGGCTACACAATACTCGTTCCCTAGTCTCAGGGAACTGAGGTTACGATAGTAACCGAGTAGTTCCCTTTCAAACTGTCACTTCATATTGCGTTGCTATACGCAGTGGGGACGCCATGCAAAACGCCGCACTATAAGTAACTGGTTGCCTTCTGCAGCTCAGGAGAAGCCTCAACTCAGGATTCACACACAGTTCTACAGTATAAATTACTACACCTGCATAGGTAAGGTAGAAAAATTGCCCATAGGTTGTTTTAAAAGTTAATTTGATTAGACCAAAATAAAAAAGCTTTATGCATTTTGTTTGTGATTGTGTCATCTATGACTATTGTGCATCTGACATAATACTATTATGGTAAATGTGATGTCCTAATTATAAAATATAAAAATCGCTAATTTTTTCACAAATTTCTGGAAATTACCACCACAAAATCAGTGATTCTGATCGCAAAAATCACACACAAAAAAATCGTGAAATCCTGGAGGGACTGTACAGGGCATTAGGAACTCTAGACACAGAAATATTTCTTATAAAATAAAGCAGAGAGACAATCCTTCACCAGTGAATTCTTAGTATATTAGCTCTTCTATAACAGTTTGAATTCAGTCCTGTCGCTCTGTTCTGGACAAATTTAATTTTTCAATTACATCATTTTTTTTCTTTACTTGATGCCCTGGTTGCCACACCACTGGGCAATAACACGCGATTCATCCAATCACTGATTATGCTGCAGTGACTGACACCCCTGAGAGCCAACAGTAGCGGCATATTCATAAGACACAGGTCGCAGGCGCCGCCGCTGTCAGCATGATGAGAGAACAGATCAGATGAGACAGCAGCACGGAACATTTCTACAGAAACTCCTTGTACTAAATGATCATCATAATCTATCGGGAACTGTGATTGTGTGCACTTGGAAACTTTGGACGCATCAACCTAGAGTGTTGTCGCCAGAGAGAGAAAGGTGAAGTGGAAATCGGAGTAAAGATTTAGTGGATCCCAGTGTGACAATCTTTATTGAATAATCTTCTTTAATTGAATATGTGATGCAATCTCGTTTTGGTGAGTGACATTTTTTTTTTTTTATCATATGTTATCTTATGACAGATATGTCAATTTCAGAAATGATTTGATATGACAGGGTTTTTCCTGGGTCAAAATTGGTCTTCGGTGGTGGCTGACCGACATGGTCATCCACACACAGCAAAGAGTACCCTAGTACCCACATGATCCGCAAGCCCAATATTGACAATTTAAAATAAATACAAAGAAACAGTTTGTGATTTTTTTCTTATTCTATTTATTCATGAAAAAACGATCACTGTCAGGCTAGATAGTAAAAGAAAGCGATTACAACTTATTTTATATCTATACCTTGATGTTTGTTTCTTTTGTTCCTCGTTGTTAATATTTGGTTGTTCATTCTTTTTTTTCTTTTTTTTTGGGGGGGCCATCATTTTCTTCCAGACTGTGGCTGAGAATTATTAAATTTTAAACCTCTTCCAAATATAGTCAAATATAGACTATGCAATTATCAGACACAGATATCACCTGTCACTCTCACTGTCATCCTTTCATGCCCTCTTTGCAAAAAAGCTGTGATTTTTCCACAACTGGCTTTCATTGTTTTGAAAGATAAAATCCTTTTTTGAGAGACCTGATAATTATTTTTGTATAATCCTATAAATTAAAAAGTAGCATTAAAAACGTAGCGTTAAGATGTGTAATAGTGTAATTTTTTACCATATAAAATTAGCAGCTAGCTAGTTTCATCTCACTCCAGTCTAACTTTAAACTAAATGATTTTATAGGTAATTTACTATTGTCATAGGCCTATACATACTGTGGATTATTAAGGCAAAATTTTACTAAAAACTCTTGCTAAATGAGGTAAGCACACTTACTTTCTTATTTCAGATGTGTATGTTCTTCTAAGTAATGATTTGTTATACACCGATTCAGACACTGACGGGCAGACCAATTGCTTTAACCATTCATTATAATGAATCGGCTCAAAGGAGTCATTAGGTCGCGAATCGGACTTTAGCGGACGTGTTGTGTGGGAATCCTGGCTGTTAGGACATCACGAAAGATTTGTCAACACACACACAAAAAACACTTCAAACTGGATTATTTTTTTATTTTTATTTTTTAGTTTATTTAAAGTTATGTCAGCTGCATGTGCGGAATGCTTGTCACAAGTTGTAAGAGAAGATAAGGCACCTTTTTTTACTGCAATTCACACCCACGCTAATTCAGCAAAAATATTCTCCGAATGCACCACGTGAAACATGGATTCGGTCTTCCGACCTTTAGGATCAGTTGATTTTGATGCGAGGGAGAGAGCAAAGACAGAACTGAAGATGGAGAGTGCCTGCGCGGGGGTGGGGCGCTGTGATCGTTCTCTCCGTCACTCCGTCAGTAGCCTGCTTCACTCACAAAACCCAATTACAGATCAAATAAGGCTTTGGCGGGACCAAACATTTTTTTTCAATGTAGGAAAAACCCTAATGAGCTGAGTTGTGTAACGTTAGGCCGCAGTCACAGCGCGAGCTGAACTAGTTAGCCGTGGGCTAAAGCTACCACGTGTAACAATGATCTTTGTATCATGATTTAAGACAATGAGTGATTAATGTGTCGATGTGTTAAATAACTGTCGTAAAGTTGGATTAATGTGTCATTTGAGCTGCGCATGTCATTTGTTGCTGAAATGTTGAGTCAGAAATTAATTATTGTACGTTTGCCAAGGCTGCGTTTTCTTGTTCTCTGTTTTTTTTCCTATGTGAACGTGATCGGCAAGTGTATCCTGTTTTGTGCCATAAATAATCCTGTGGAGGTGAATCGTAAGCCTAGTGGATGCAATTACATGCACAAATGCTGACCAGTGCCCATGGACCTGTTTCCCCTTTGAACTGTAATTTGAAACCATCAACTGGTAGGACATTTACATTTTTCTTTTGTTTTTTTGGACTCAAAGGACTTTTTTTTTTTTACTTCTGAAATGGAGAGACTTTGTTTTTTGTACTTTAACTGATCAAGAGAAGTTTGAACAACTCTTTAAACTGAATCATTTGATTCACGAACTCTGATCAGCTGAGTTGTTTGATTCATGAACTTTGTTCATCTTTCCAGCATTTCCAATTCATATTGTTGAACATACTATTTTACTATAGAAAGATAAGGTGGTTTATTGGAAGGAATTATGAATCACATTGTGTTTTGAGTCAAAACCAATACTAGTGTTTCTTTCGTCATGAAAATTGACTAAATATCGTCGTCAACGAACCACGTGACGAAAATGAGACAAGACGCAATGTAAATGCTGCTCATGTGATTATAACTATAATTAAATGTATAATGAAAATATTGTTGACAAAAAAAACAAGACTAAATGTGGTTAACAAAATAAAAACTATGCTAAAATGTCTCTTCATTTTCGTTGACCAAAACGAGACAAAATGTTATGACATTATTCCGTCTCGTTTAGTCACATTATTATTATTATTTTGCAGTATTTCTGTTTCCTGTGTCTCACTTCAGGGGCTGCATCAGGTCGCACTGCGCAGACGCAGGCGATGTCACTTCCTCAAGCCCCACTCGCGGCGTTATATAGAAGATGCAGCTGCGGTGAGTTAGCGTAAACGACAACAAACAAAGTTAAGTCTGACGCCCGTTTCACACATACTCCGTGTGCAGTGTGTATGCGGTGCAGGAGCAGCACGCGCTATAGTGCTTTCACACACTCCGTGTGCAGTGTGTATGCGATGCAGGAGCAGCACGCGCTATAGTGCTTTCACACACACTCCGTGTGCAGTGTGTATGCGGTGCAGGAGCAGCACGCGCTATAGTGCTTTCACACACACTCCGTGTGCAGTGTGTATGCGGTGCAGGAGCAGTGCTATAGTGCTTTCACATATGCTGCGTTTGCAGTACGTAACTGATCCACGGCTGTACCACAAACACATACTCACTATTTTTATTTCAATTCCAGAAGTTATCAGCTTCTGATAAAAAAAAAAGTTTGTCAGCATTGCGATTCTCTTTGTACTGTTGGATTACATTTTTATTAAATGTTTAATTTAGTTTTTCCACTGCAATA
>NW_028155993.1:0-66000 GCF_963993115.1 Abramis brama | reverse complement strand
ATTTCACATGTCCGTGTTGACCAACATGACATTTGCATCTAAAATATCACCGTTTTTTATAAAACATTTATTATTTTCAGGATTATATGTGTGTCCCTTTTTACATAAGATATATTTATTCAAAAAAAACCTTATTTTTTTGTAAATATTTTAGGATTTGTGTGCGTCCCTCAGTTTGACTTACCACCCCGTCACACTAACTTGTTTTATCTTTAAATCATGGACTGTTGATTTAAATGACATCACAAAGTGGAAGTGACATCATTTGAGCCTTGTAGCCACCAAGAACAAAAGCAGGCAAGTACTGACATTCTTTTACATTCGTTATTTGTTCCTTTTTCATATTAGGCAGGTTCCGTCAAGCTCAAATCAACCACCCCGTCACGCAAAATAAAGAGGGAAAACTGATTTTTTTTTTTTTTTTTACATTATTAATGCAAAGAAAATTGTATTTCAGATTGAATGCATGTATGCTAGGTGAGGAACTTGACCACATGGAAGATCTGTGGCCATTTTGGGATGAAATTTACCACCCCGTCACATACCACCCCGTAACATATTTTATTGTGACATGGTGGTAAGGGATGTGACGGGGTGGTTCTGCTTCCCATTTGAATGTGAGGATGTGTGAAATCAAGGATTCTAAGATAGGCTAATCAAAATTTTGTTTTACTGTTAACTTAATCCTGTTTTATTCCATTCACTCACTCACTATATCGCTTTCACTCACTCACCATGTCACTCACTCACTGTATCGCTTTCACTCACTCACTCACCATGTCACTAACTCACTATATCGCTTTCACCTCACTCACTATATCGCTTTCACTCACTCACTCACTATGTCACTCACTCACTCACTCACTCACTCACTCACACACTCACACACTCACACACACACACACACACTCACACACTCACTCACTCACTATGTCACTCACTCACTCACACACACACTCACTCACTCACTCACTCACTCACTATATCGCTTTCACTCACTCACTCAATCACTCACTCACTCACTCACTCACTCACTCACTCACACACTCACACACTCACTCACTCACTATATCGCTTTCACTCACTCACCCACCATGTCACTTACTCACTATATCGCTTTCACTCACTCACCCACCATGTCACTCACTCACTATATCGCTTTCACTCACTCACTCACTAACTCACTAACTCACTCACTCACTCACTCACTCACTCACTCACTCACTCAACATGTCACTCACTCAATATATCACTTTCACTCACTCACTCACTCACTCACTCACTCACTACATGTCACTCACTCACATATCGCTTTCACTCACTCACTCACTCACTCACTATATCGCTTTCACTCACTCACTCACTCACTCACTCACTCACTCACTCACTACGTCACTCACTCACTATATCGCTTTCACTCACTCACTCACTATATCGCTTTCACTCACTCACTCACACACTCACTCAACATGTCACTCACTCAATATATCGCTTTCACTCACTCACTCACTCACTACATGTCACTCACTCACTATATCGCTTTCACTCACTATATCGCTGTCACTCACTCACTATATCGCTTTCACTCACACACTCACTCACACACTCACTATATCGCTTTCACTCACTCACCCACCATGTCACTCACTCACTATATCGCTTTCACTCACTCACTCACTCACTCACTCACTCACAACATGTCACTCACTCACTATATCGCTTTCACTCACTCACTCACACACTCACTCACTCACACACTCACTCAACATGTCACTCACTCAATATATCGCTTTCACTCACTCACTCACTCACTACATGTCACTCACTCACTATATCGCTTTCACTCACTATATCGCTGTCACTCACACACTCACTCACTCACACACTCACTATATCGCTTTCACTCACTCACCCACCATGTCACTCACTCACTATATCGCTTTCACTCACACACTCACTCACTCACACACTCACTATATCGCTTTCACTCACTCACCCACCATGTCACTCACTCACTATATCGCTTTCACTCACTCACTCACTCACTCACTCACTCACTCACTCACTCACTCACTCACTCACAACATGTCACTCACTCACTATATCGTTTTCACTCACTCACTCACTCACTCACTCACTCACTCACTCACTCACTCACAACATGTCACTCACTCACTATATCGCTTTCACTCACTCACTCACTATTTTTCGAGTGTCTGTACTTTATCAGAGTGTTTTTCTTTGGGAAAATTTTATTTCACAACATTCCAAAACATAATGTTGTACTCTTTACTGCACTACGTTTTATATTGAATTTCATTTAATACTTAATTACATTGGAGTAATAGTAATTCAAAGTTTTACTCAACACTGTTAGACCTTACCGGGTTTTTTTACAGTAAAATACTGGCAACACTGTTGCCAGTAAAATACTGTTAATTGTACAGTTCTTTACTGTAATCTAGTTTGTTTCTGTAAAAATGCACTAAATTATAGTTAACTAATTACACTTGCAGAAACCGACTGCCTTAAATTGACCGACTATCATTTAAATGTATTAACTAAAATTTATAATGCATTAATAATGTGAGCAAAGTATTACTGTGAACTTCTTTCATTTGAGACCACTAAAAAACTATTGAACATAAAAAGATTTCCACTGGATCAGCAACTACACAGTCACCGCCTGTTAAATAAAGCAACATGCAGCAAATCATCAATGTTTGTAGATCTTCTCCTGGACTGAAGCACAGGCTCTACTCTTCTGCACAATGGTGACCCAAAAAAATAATTTTACAGTAAACTACTGGCAACAGTGTTGCCAGTATAAACCTGTTTTATAACTTACAGTTTATTACTGTTAAAATACATTTTGTGGGTGTGTCTTTTTTATCTTACACAGTTAACCCTTTCAACCCCTCAGGGAAATCCACACTACGAGTAAAAAGTAATGTTGCAGTGAGATAATTAAGGGAATATGTAAGTGATTGTAAGCAGAATCACTGAAGAAAAGAGAAACACAAGAACAGAAAATAGAGAAACACAATAACTACGACTGACTTCCAGCCATTACACATTATTACACTTATTATTAACCAGTATGACTTTATTTCTGTCATACAGAAGTTGCTATTGAGATGTTTAATTGAAAATGTTTGGTTTGAAGTTACCGTTATAGAGATCAGTGTTTGCTTTAGTTGGGATGCTGATGCTAAAACATTAATTTTTCTTTTGCTGCTTGAGCTGTGTTTTTGCAAGTTACACTTGTGCACACACAGTTTATGAATGACTGCAGTTATAATGATTATGATGACAAAATCATCATATTGCTTGTTCATTCACTAAGGAATTCATTCTCACTTATTCAGAGTTTAATCCTCAATCAAAAGTGTTACATTACCACCACTGTGAAAACGCAGCAATAAGATACAATGACTCTTTTTTTTTTTTTTTTACACATGATGCATAACCAGAGAAACAGAGCTACACTGTGTTTTAGAAACACCGAGATATCACAATTTAGCACATTAATCTCAACAATGGTGGCAATATTTCTTTTTTATTATTATTATTATTATTCATGCAGCAGTGCATGCTGGGAGTTTTATATTATCCTGGAACCCAGCATGCATTGCGACATGAAACTTTTCACCATTGTTGAGATTCATGTGCTGATTGTTGATATCTTTGTGTGTTTCTCAGCCAAGCAGGAGTCAAATAAAATTGAATGCACTATATGATTACAATATTCTTCAGAAGACCTGATTACAGAAATATTGATTTCATTTTGTAGATTCACAGATATATGCTAAATATGAGATAACTATAATTTCAATGACTATATACAGGAAAAAAACTGAAAATCAGGCATGTCCAGGATGATTGTGACATCATCACAAAAAAATAAAAACACCTGATCATCTTCCTCTTGACTTTTTCTTGCCATAACAAATGTGTTTTATAAACTCACTGTTACAGCAGCCAGAGAGAGATGAAAGGTAAGAAGTCCAGGGACAAGAGACCAACTAAAGCAAATACTGATCTTCATCATGGTGACAACAAATTTTATTATTAACTAAATCTCTGTTAATTCTCAACAAGAACTTTTGTACATGTAGGAAAGAAATAATCGTAAACTGGTTTGTAAACTGGTTTCACACTCAGTGTTGCTGGAAGTCAGTTGTAGTTTTTGTGTTTCTCTTTTTTCTGTTCTTGTTTCTCTGTCCTTCAGTGATTCTGCTTATCAGGTGTTCATCAGTGTCTCAATTCACTCACTTCTTTTCATTCAAGTGGACTATATTAGTGAACTAATGTAGGGAATAGTGAATGAGGGTATAGGGTGTGATTTGGAAAACAGCCTCTGAGTGTTGACTTTGAGCACTGTTAATTCACAGTATATTCCTGTAGGCTACTTTTATTTTCTACGGTATATTACTGTTTTAATGGAAAATGGTATAATATTGTCAGAATTTTACAGCAAGGGTTAACAGTGAAGTACAAGATAGTACTAAATTTCTAAATGTACTTAAGTATCAAAGGTTAAAAAAAAAATTGGACCATAGACTTTTATTTATGTAATGTAGTGCAGTAAAAAGTATGACATTATGCTTAGGAATGTAGTGAAGTAAAGGTTTTCCAAAGAAAAACACTGATAAAGTAAAAATACTTCACTACTGTTCACCTGTACAATTTACTTTACAAAGTAAAAAAGTAATTTTTCAACTACATGTCAACTAACTCTCAGTTGAGTATTAGTAGACTGTAGTACAGTGTTAGTAGACTGATAGATCAGGGAACGAGTTAGTAAAAGTGACAAGTAGTTGTAAAAGTAAAAGACCAATAAATTGTTAGCAGACATTAAGCAGACAGTCTACTAATACTAATATGATGCTCTTTTTTTCAGAGCATGACGAAAGTTTTCCATTAAATCTCTAATTATTATGTTATATAATTATAATGTTTATATAAATATGTGTATATTATAAATATGTGTATATGTGTATATTATAAATATATTATATATGTTTTATAAAGTTTAAAACCAACAGATCATATAGAGAAACACTTTGTCCATACCACCCTGTCACAGTGAACCACTGCGTGACATCAGTTACCACCCCGTCACGGGGTCATTTTTGTTAAAATTTTAGGGAAAGGAAATACAATTTTGCATAAATTAATGTTGAATGATGTTCTTGTTGTGAGGACTAATCAAATAAATGTAACTTTATTTGTATTTTTTAAGTGGATTTGTTTTTTCAGTACAAACAATGAGGCCATTGACATGTCGAATTCATATTTCAAGATTAAAAAACTAAGAAAAAAAATAATGGATTAAATTACAGACTTTTGGTTGATGGTTTACAAAAAAGGGACAATTTACTATAAGGAAAACATTAGATTTTAAAAATATATTTCTTGTTTTACTACTCTAATGGCATACATATTGTCCGTGACGGGGTGGTACAAGAAAGACTCCCATGCCTGAATAAAAAGGATAATATTATTAAGGATTTTGTGCCTGAGGTGGGAAAATATATTTTTTGGGAGGATTAACATATCTTTAAAGGTATAAGTTTTTCAAAAATAAGTTTGTTCTTAATGAAAATTTGGAAAATTGCAAAGTGGAAATGGCACCCGTTTCGTAGAATGACTCATGTCCAAATTTGGTCAATTTCATATTTTTCCACAAATCGATGCTATTGGTCAGTCCCCACGTGGTTCTGTTATTTTTACAAATTTTTAACCAATCTAAAGTGTTGAAAATAGCTTGAGAGCAAATCTCGTAACTCCATTGGACACTTCAACTGTCTGAGAATCCTCGTAACTCCACCTCTTCTTCACTCCGCGGCGGGAGTTTACGCGCAGTGTTGCCAGATTGGGCGGTTTCCCGCCCAATTGGGCGGTTTTGCATTTGATTGTGCGGGTAAAAATTGGTTTGGGCGGGTGGACAAAATTTGGGCGGGTTTGGGATCAGTTTGGCGGTTTTCAAAAAAATTATAGGCTAATTATTTAACACAACCCAAGTGTGCATGTACTCCATCCAATCAGTCATTGTAATGTAACTAAACACACCCACTGCATACTCGGCTGTGTTGGTGTTGGTGATGTTGACAGTTGACGGCTTGACGCCAACGTCACGAGTCACATCTCACGAGCCAATCGAGTGATAGCAGCAGTCAGGACTCAGCAGCACTCAGGCAGCGGCGGGAAATACAAATTAAAAAGATGTCGAAGTGGGCAAAATATAAAAAAACGTACCGAAAGGAGTGGGAGAGTGATTCGGACCTAAAGCCATGGATAACGCAGTCTAAATCGGATGATAGCAAAGCTCACTGCAAATTCTGCAACACCGACATAAGGGCTCACTTTAAGGATTTGAAGGACCACGCCGAAACCAAGAAGCACAAGATGCGGTGCCTGCCCACAATTAAGGCTTTCACAGTGAGTAAAGCTGGTTTAAGTAACTCGGCGTCCATTTGTGATGACCAGAAGCGCCGTGAACTGCGCATAGCAACATACGTTGCTTGTCACACATCAGTTAATGCCGTGGACGACTTATCGGACATACTGAAGGATGAGATCGGAGCATTCCAGATGCACAGGACCAAATGTACGGCTGTCATTAAGTCAGTTCTTGCACCATATTTTAGAGAACAACTTCGACAGGACATTGGTGACTCGCCTTACTCTCTTTACTTGGACGAAACAACCGACATTACTGTAAACAAGTTACTTTGCATATGTGTAAAATATCGTTCTAAGACACTCAATCGGTTTGTGAGCACTTACCTGGGACTTGTTGAACTTTTGGACGCTGATGCTAATGGGATTGTGGATGCTATCATCAGCTTTCTGCAAGCTAACGCGCTGGATGTAGCGAACATGGTTGGCATAGCAACAGATGGAGCAAGCGTAATGGTGGGGAGACATCATTCCGTGTATACGCTGCTCAAACAGAAACAGCCTAACTTACAACTAATCAAATGTGTATGCCATTCCCTGGACATCGTAGCTCACAAGGCAATGCAGCAGCTCCCTAGCAATATTGACTACATGATCAGGGAGACTTACAATTGGTTTGCACATTCATCTAAGCGTCAGAATGACTACCGAACTCTTTATGAGACGGTTAACAGTGGAGGATGTCCTTTGAAAATGCTTTCTCCAAGTTCCACCCGCTGGTTAGTGACAGCAGATTGCATTGACAGAATCCTTGATCAAGAAGATGCACTTACTTTACATTTTAGTGTAGCAGCAAGCTCTGAACACTGCTATGCAGCGCGGCTTCTGAGTGAAATGTACAAAGACAAGACCAACAGCATTTACCTGCATTTTCTCCGTCCTTTACTGCTGGAAATCAAAGCTGTCAACAAGTGTTTTCAGTTAGAGACCGCTGATAGCCTTTTAGTTTTCCGGGACCTCAACCGGCTGTACATGTCAACACTGAGACGTATAATCAAGCCGAGCGTTTTACGTATGAATAACGAACAACAACTCATGGACTTAGACCTAAAATCTTCCAGTATATACCTCTCACCTAAAGATGCTGACCTGGGGACCACATTCAGTCAGAAGTTGGAGGCGAGCACTCTGTCACCTGAGAAAAAGCAGGTGGTCTTAACACGCTGTGTAGACCTTTTAAAAGAACTCCTGGCCCAGTATCAAATGCGTTTGCCTGCATCCTTGGAGTTGCTGTGGAAGCTGGAACTCCTGAGTCCCGCTTCTGTTGTGTCAAACAAATCATCCTTCCGAGAGCTGCCTAAGGAATTTTTTTCAGGCTCACTAGATTTACTTGAGACTCAGTGGAGAAATGTTGCCTCAGCAGGGTTCTCACCTAATTTAACCATTGATGCGTTTTGGTTAGAGGTAGACTCTTTTCAAGATGCTGGAGGAAACCACTGCTTTCATGATTTAGCACTAGGTGCAATTAAAATCCTCACTCTCCCCATATCCACACTGTTAGCCCTTGCTGTAAAAAAAGGCATAATTCAGACAGTATCATACCATTTTCCATTAAAACAGTAATATACCGTAGAAAACAAAAATAGCCTACAGGAATATACTGCAAATGAACAGTGCTCAAAATCGACACTCAGAGGCTGTTTTCCCAATCACACCCTATACCCTCATTCACTATTCCCTACATTAGTTCACTAATATAGTCAAAAGAAAAAGAAGTGAATGAATTGAGACACTGATGAACACCTGATAAGCAGAATCACTGAAGGACAGAGAAACAAGAACAGAAAAAAGAGAAACACAAAAACTACAATTGACTTCCAGCAACACTGAGTGTGAAACCAGTTTACAAACCAGTTTACGATTATTTCTTTCATACATGTACAAAAGTTCTTGTTGAGAATTAACAGAGATTTAGTTAATAATAACATTTGTTGTCACCATGATGGAGATCAGTATTTGCTTTAGTTGGTCTTGTCTCTTGACTTCTTACCATTCATCTCTCTCTGACTACTGTAACAATGAGTTTATAAAAACACATTTGTTATGGCAAGAAAAAGTTGATCAGGTGTTTTTATTCTTTTGTGATGATGTCACAATCATCTTGGACATGTCTGATTTTCAGATTTTTCCTGTATATATTCATTGAAATTATGGGTATGTCATATTTAGCATAAATCTGTCTATCTACAAAATGAAATCAAAATTTCTGTAATCATGTCTTCTGAAAAATAACAATCATATAGTGCATTCAATTTTATTTTACTCCTGCTTGACTCAGACACACACAGATATCAACAATCAGCATATGAATCTCAACAATGGTGAAAAGTTTCATGTCGCAATGCATGCTGGGTTCCAGGATAATATAAAACTCCCAGCATGCACTGCTGCATGAATAAAAAAATAAATAAAAAAAAATATTGCCACCATTGTTGAGATTAATGTGCTAAATTGTGATATCTCTGTGTTTCTAAAACATAGTGTAGCTCTGTTTTTTTTTTGGTTTATGCATGATGTGTTAAAAAAAGAGTCATAGCAATTTATTGCTGTAGTTTCACAGTAGTGCTAATGTAACGCTTTTGATCGAGGATAAAACTCTGAATGAATAAGAAATAATTCCTTAGTGAATGAACAGGCAATATGATGAATTTGTCACCATAAGCATTACAACCACAATCATTCATAAACTGTGTGTGCACACAAGTGTGACTTGCAAAAACACAGTAGCACAGTAGCAAAAGAAAAATGAATATTTTAGCATCTGCATCCCTACTAAAGCAAGCACTGATCTCTATAATGGTAACTTCAAAACAAACATTTTCAATTAAACATCTTAATAACAACTAGATGTATGACAGAAATAAAGTCATACTGGTTAATAATAAGTGTAATAATGTGTAATGGCTGGAAGTCAGTCGTAGTTATTGTGTTTCTCTATTTTCTCTTCTTGTGTTTCTCTTTTCTTCAGTGATTCTGCTTGTTAACAGCAGGTGTTCATCACTAATGCTCAACAATCACTTACATATTCCCTTAATTATCTCACTGCAACATTGTCTCAATGTTACTTTTACTCTTTGTAGTGTGGATTTTCCTGTGGGGTTGAAAGGGTTAACAGTGTAAGATAAAAAGACACACCCACAAAATGTATTTTAACAGTAATAAACTGTAAGTTATAAAACAGGTTTATACTGGCAACACTGTTGCCAGTAGTTTACTGTAAAATTATTTTTTTGGGTCACCATTGTGCAGAAGAGTAGAGCTTGTGCTTCAGTCCAGGAGAAGATCTACAAACATTGATGATATGCTGCATGTTGCTTTATTTAACAGGCGGTGACTGTGTAGTTGCTGGTCCAGTGGAAATCTTTTATGTGCAATAGTTTTTTAGTGGTCTCAAATGAAAGAAGTTCACAGTAATACTTTGCTCACATTATTAATGCATTATAAATTTTAGTTAATACATTTAAATGACAGTTGGTCAATTTAAGGCAGTCGGTTTCTGCAAGTGTAATTAGTTAACTTGAATTAGAATTTAGTGCATTTTTACAGAAACAAACTAGATTACAGTAAAGAACTGTACAATTAACAGTATTTTACTGGCAACAGTGTTGCCAGTATTTTACTGTAAAAAAACCCGGTAAGGTCTAACAGTGCAACGCTCCGGTTGAAAGAGCATTTTCGCAAGTCACGCTGCTCAAAGATGACACTAGAAATAGAATGGGATTGCCGCTCCTTTCTGGTTTAATGGATGTGCGCTCAGGGCTGGCACGGAATGGATGGACATCGGCTACATTCCGTCCTCCCCAACAGTTGTTGGGGAAGTTTGACGCATCCATGTACTAGACAGCTCAGCCAGACTGTAAATAGTTCTAAAACGTTGCATTCAGATGTTCAGCTGTGTTCTTCAGCATCCTGTCAAGTTACAACCGACAGCCTGTTACTGTTCTGCATTTAAAGGTAAGATATCGCGCTCTCTCTTTCACACACACACACACACACACACACACACACACACACACACACACACATTCACCCGTTTATCAGGAGTAAAATGTAGTAGTACTACTAATAATAATTAAAATATATAATATAATTTAAATACATATATAATTTGTTAAATAACAAAATAAACTGGGTATTTAAATGATCGCAAAACATTTTAAATCTACACCGTGAAAGTGCATTGTGTGTGTGGTCGAAGAGCATAGATGTGAACTGGTTTTGTCATTAGGTTGTGTTGTGTATCAAATAGCACGATGCTGAAATCACATGACTCGATCCGTGCAGCTGTTTAACTTGCGTCTGAACTTGAACTGAGCTCGTTCCAAACCATTATTATTGTCACCACAAGAGGGCAGGCTTTAACATAAAAACTATGATACCCACCCACATATATATTGCAGGTTGTGTTGTCATTTTGTTATTGTGGTCGACTGTTGCTGCTGGTGTTTGTCGTTTGTAGCTATGGTGTCAGTTAAAATAACTAAATATTGATCAAATATTTTGGGCGGTTTTGTGTGCGTTTGGGCGGGTTTTGGACAGGTTTTGGGCTGGAAACTATCAGCTCTATCTGGCAACACTGTTTACGCGGCATAATCCGGCATTTTGTCTCCTCAGGATTGAATGTCACAACGATAAGAAATCCTCGTCGAGCAACACGCAAAGCAAGCCTTAACTCTGATTTTATCTGTGTTAAACTATGATATCAGTTATTGATGTATTTTAAATGTCTACGTATTATAGGCTTATTACTACTAGGCTTATTATACGTGTGCATTGTTTTAAAATGTATCTAATATAATTCTTGAATTGAAATAAATGTTTTGGATACCAGCATTAAATTATTGTTTTTATTATTATTTTACTGACTCAAAGTTGGCACTGTGCATGTAAAATACCCCAAGTAGCAGGTTTTATTTATGGGAGAAAAAGGGTCTGTCTAACGTTACTGGCGCCAGTAAGCCTATCATTGCATAACTCTGTCTGTTTTTTTAGACAATAACGAGTGAAAATAGTTAGGTTAGATACATTTGAGTAGGCTTGTTTTGTTAAAAATCGATTGCTGTAATGCTTTGGTGTAGAAGGAAGCCCGTGAGCCACGGTAAATTTGCGTGCAGATTAGGCAAATTTCCGCCTATTAGACAGCCTAGTTACCTCATCGTTTTTTGTTCTGCTTCACGTATAGCTCTTAAACCTTTAAAATAGAGTTTAGGAAGATGTATGTAACCACAGTCATTAGATATGAATAGCTCTTAAAGCCTTATCTCTTGTCAAAAGGCTCAACGCGACCGCAGACTTTGATGAACACTGCTGGCAGCAGCGACGTCTGTGTCCGTACCGTTCTAATCAATGACAGCGTAACCTCGTATCTCCCTGCTCCCAAGTCATAAATCTCGTATCTCCGATTAAACATGATTTTGGGGAAATGTTGTGTTAATGTTGGTATACAACAGTATATGATAGCAATATAAGTTATAATACCAACTTTAACGATACAATGTTTAATAATTAAAAAAATATGCAGTTTTTTTAATTTCCTGAAAAATAATGGTTTTGGAGATACGAGGATTCCGCCAGACAGCGACGATTTGCTTTTTGACTAACTGAAAGACATCTTTTCACAAGTTTTTCCAGTTGTACTCATATCTACATATAATGAAATCACAATTATAATAATAAAAGTTACTTTTTGTCAAAGTTTAGGCACTTTTTGTACTGAAAAAAAAAATCTGTTTTTCAGTAGTGTTATATTATGATTAGAATCAAATGAATTTGATCAATGGACAAAATCCATCCTCAAAATCAGAAACAACACAGAACACACATAGACAGAAATGAAGTGGCACACTTTAAATTTGTAGAATTATATGAAAAACAGATGTTTGAAATAAATGATAAACTCTAAAAACTCCAACTTTTCTCTTTGTAACATCCTGATCAGGTTTGATTCTAATCATAATGGAACATTATTGAAAAACTGTTTTTTTTTTCAGTACAAAAACTGCCAAACTTTGACAGAAAGTAACTTTTATTGTTATAATTGTGATTTCATTATATGTAGATATGAATCTAACCGGAAAAACTTGTGAAAAGATGTCTTTTAGTTTGAAACTTTTAGTACTTTTAGAGCTCTGCAGCCATCTACTGGTTAAAGTGATTTATTTATTTTTTTACTTTTAAAACTGCATTTTCCAAGATTTGGCCAAAAATCTTACACTAAACCATGTCAAATTATCCATGTTATCCCCATGAATGAAAGTTAGAAATGTGGGTATTTTATAAGGAACATTTTGTATTAATTTTTCTTTCTTTTTTTTTTAACATTTTGTGGAGTAAAAATTTCCAAATGTAGAGTAAAAACATTAATAAACTGAGTAAAATTACATTTGTTTAAAATATATATATTGTTACAAAATAACATTTTGTTGCCTGGGGTCTCTCAGACCCCAAACAGCCTGACTGTAAACCGCAAACGAACAGCGCACAAGGGTTAAAGTTGTGGAACATAGTACAGAACAAAGTGCAGCCATAACAGGGCATTGTGTATCAAAAAGGTAAATGAAAATAAATAAATACAAATAAATAGAATGAAGAAAAAAATATATCTATATAGAGATGTCATTTAAAGGGTTAAGTTATGTTTATGCACTAAACAAGACCAATAAACTTGATTTATTAACCTATTAACACAATATACCCCATTTTCCCATGATATATGTACTTACAAGGCATTTGCCCACCGGCAACTATAGTTGCCGCTTGGACTTTTGACTAAGTATACAAAAAACTATATATCTCTTGTAAGATTTGTTTTGTTTGGCTGATTCTAGAGACCTTCATGATTATGTAGATATATATATGTCAACAAAAAATACTTATTAGTAACATGAAAATGACCTTTCTTTGGGAGGGTTTGCCTTCGCCCTGCTTCCTGGAAATAGGGGTAGGAAGTTGACAGCCTCATGTGACAGGGAGGAAGTGAATACCTTTTTTTTTTTCTTGAAATCCTTTATTTGGTTGTTTGCTTGCATTTCATTGAGAAATAAAACATGGACAACATCTAGAAAAATATTTACAAAAGGAAAATGACAACTATGTACTGCGGCAACTATAGTTGCCGGTGGGCTTAAATGGGTAATACTCCTTTTAAAAATCATTTTATGGTCATATGTATACATGCGTAAGAAATATGAAAAAAATAAACTGTAAAATGACAAATTTTTTATGTGTCCACTTACAATCGAAACAAAATATTGTGCTTTTGTAAAATAAAGAAAATAAACAGGCTGTGCTTTCAGCCTCTCCATCTCCGTTGTTTGCGGTGGGGTAAATTAAACGCAATATGCGTTGACGTCACAATCGTGTTGTATTGTGGTATATGGAGCTGCCTGAAGTGTACATATGAAGTAGACTCGCTCCCTCTGTCAAAATCGAGGGATGAGGGTCTGTCCATATAAACTTCCCTCGTCCACTTCATGAAGTGGAACACTTCAAAATGGCGGCAGGGATTCCCCCGAGGGGAAGTGCTTAGGGAAGTTCGCAAGTGCGTGTCTAAAAGTGGACTGAACGCAGCCCTGGGGTGGACGGGTTTAATTTACCCCACCACACATAAATCTATGATATATTAATTATTATTTATTTTTTATGTAAACAACTCAAAGACACCTATATACATATAGAGTGCTGCATTAAAAAAATTATTAGGGAAAAAAAAAAAAATAAATCAACCCCATGGTGGATTCTAAGTGATCAAGGGCTTAGCAAGTTCCAGTTCAGCCTATTGCAAAGGTTCGCCAGTAGTGGGCACTCATACAACGTAAGTAATGACGTAAATCCGAGTGAACGAGACGGAGGGAAGTTAGCGAGTGAAGGGCATGACAATTTTGGACTGGAACGCAGCCCTGGACCTTTGTATTGATGATGCAGGAAACAGCAGAAAGTGCCTGAATCTGATGTTTCTGTTCCTCTCTGATCACTTCAGTCTGATAAACCTGCTCTCTGCTGCCCCTGCTGGACTGGAGCAAATATAGCCATAGTGCAACCAAGCGGCAACATTCTGATCTGAAAAATGAAGCCTACCCGGAAGTGCGAAAAACTGCAATACATCGAAAATCCGCTAGAGGGAGGTCCCTCTAGTGTGAAATGACACTACTTTCTGTTTAGGGTTAGCACTATTTTTTTCTATTTACTGTTTCTATTTACTTGTTTGCATATTTGACTATTTTATTGCAATTACAGGTGTTTCTCTTATAATACAACATCCTCTTTAAAAAGGCCTGTCTATTTGAAGAAATGTGGATTATATACAAAGAGCAGTTTAAATCATTATTTTGAATAATATGGTGTGAATTGTTATTTCAACATTTGTATGTTTTTTTTATATATATTTAGCAGTAGGAAGAACATGTTTGGTGTTGAACACTGAGTAAATAATTACTGAATTTTAAAGTGTCCCAAAATGTTTACATGAATCCATCGTCAACTTTTCCCCCCTCATAATATACATTGCAGCATCAGCTCATTTCTCACAGTGTCTGAAACAGTTTAATTAAGAATTTGATCTCTTTAAACCCCTCCTTTCTGAGAGCCTACTCTGCTCTGATTGGTCAGATGACCCAGTCTGTTGTGTTTGGTCTACCGATTAGTGTGTTGGAAACAAAACACCCATTATAATCTGAATTTCAGCTCCAGATCTTCCTCAGCACTTAAAGGGATAGTTCACAGAAAAATGAAAATTATATCATCATTTATGTCAAAATAAATATGCTCATCATGTCATTTCAAACTGGTTCTAGTAGAACTGCCGGCTGGAACAATGGGCTTGCCAAAAGGTAGGAAAGGGATGGGGCGTTGCCATAAGGTCTGTACAATTGGATGCGAAAGCTTCCTCTTCTGCATAAAAGCGAGCCATAAACTTAATCACCATTGGCCAGCAAATAATTATATAAGACCAAATACCTTTCTTTCACTGATAAAATAGCGATAATGATTCTAAGAATATTACATTCAAAAATAGTTACCTTCGGAACTCCTACATGATGCGGGTTACATGACGCCATCACCACCGTGACTTTGTTTAGGGCTTATAGTGGATCAGTCATTCAAAAACATCATAAAAAACTAATTGCAATTATTCTATTTTAAAGATAAAAATGTCTCCTGACACTATTAGAGTCACACTCGTTGTTCATCATTTGAAAAAAAAAAAAAAAAAAAAAACAGATTTAGCATTGTATTGGTTACACATATCAAAAATACATTATACAATTAGTAATTTATACTGTTTTGAACTGATTTCCAGTTTAGTTTTTTTGGACTTTCATTTCAAGTGCAAACAAACTAAAAACAATGTTTTGCTGGATAAAAACAAATATATATATGCTTGACTCACCACATAATTATAAAATAGAGGAGTAAAAACTGTTTAATAAACTTCCGTCAAGTGACATTAACTAATTTAGCAAAACAGACAAAACATTTATTCAGTTTTCAGTTGTCATTTTTCAACAATTAATTTTTTGAAGCGTCAATTCAGCTTCTGTCATCAAAGGCTTGTTCAAAATCAAAACACACAAAAAACAAATTCCTTTACTCATTCATACTGTAGAACAGAAGCCCACAAACTCTTTGTCTGAATAGAACGCCATGAAGACCCCACATTTTTTAATGCTAATGTAGCAAGTGGCTCAATTTTAGCGACTACGCCACCCCAGGTTAACGGGGAAAACAACCCAAATAAAGCACACAAATACGTTCCACCTAGAAAAGGCAAGAGGCATGGGCTTCCGTGCAAAAATGTTTATTTAAAGCTAAAAGTTGATCAATAATTTAAAATCAGTAGTTCACATGGGTCATGATTGAATTGGACAAAGCGACAAAATTAAACCTTCAAGGTTCACAATAAACCCTCACAAGATTCACAATAAACCCTCACAAGATTCACAATAAACCATCACAAGATTCACAATAAACCATCACAAGATTCACAATAAACCATCACAAGATTCACAATAAACTTTCACAGGGGCTGAGGCTTCCGGTCAGGAGCAGGCTAGTGTGCTGGCAGCAGGTCTACCATAAGAAGCACGCCAACCCAACGTACACCCACCAAATTCACTGCAAATAACCAATGGTAGTGACACGGCAATGAAACTGCAATAACACTCTTAGTGAAGCAAAACCTGCGGTGAAACCGACAACCAGCCCGCTCCTGGAAGTCCTCAGCTCCTAAAGAAAAAAAGAAAAATAGATAATCAAACTAAATTTAAATAAACAAAGAAAACAGAAACATTCAAAGTCAATTTGTTGACTCTAACATGACGGAAACCAACAAGAAAATAAACAATTTACAATGCATCCCAAAATATAAATACTCTAAACACTCACATTCACATTAAAGAAAAAAAACACAATTCACATTCAAGAGAAACAAACAGATCTACTGTGACCGCGGCAGAAACTTACACCAAATACAACGTTAACAGTAATAACATTACACCTAAAAATAATTCCAAGCAAACACAATCACTCAGAATCAAATAACAAAAAAAATAATCTTTCAAGCCCGCATAAACATGTTTGACTTAAATGTAATGGTGTGTAGAAAGCAGCAGCGTGGCTTTAAAGAGCGAGTGGCGGAGAGAGAGAGCGCGCGCGCTGTTTAATGCGACTGCTCACTTAACCCACTTTAGCATCCGTGAAGATCAGAGAATACGATCGTTACACTTCAACATATACCGTAAGAGAATCATGTAACAGCCTTGTTGATTGCAACAGGTGGTGTTCCGATCAGTTAAGCTGCAATGCCACACCGATGGAAGCCCTGAAGGCACACCGTACTGGGAGTAAGCAGCCACCCACGCGCACAAACCCTCAGCCACCCAACGGCACACTCAATCCATAGTTGCGACAGGAAGGGGCGGGCTTTCAACCATGACACACACCAGGAGGCATGAATGAACGGTTTATATGCCCCAATGGGCGAATGCTCATTGGCCACCTACCAAATTGTACTGACATCACACAACTTCACTACATTCTACCCCTTACTTTTGTGTCGTCGCCCCGACGATAAGCAAACCCTTGCCACTCAACTCCAGGGCCTAAAGTAGGTAGAGACAAAATTAAACAAACCACCATAGCGACAACACTTAAAATCATTTACAAAAAGGCAATGGATATGCTTCACCGCACCTAAAATCTGAGAATACAGAGAACAATGGATCGGCGTCATCATACTCAAATCATTCAGACTAACTGACACTCATACCAAGAAACAAGTGGCACACAAGTTCTCTGCCATGACGGCTGCACACCGAGAAACGAGTGATACACAAGTTCTCTGCCTTGACGGCTACACAATAAGAAACACTGGTTACAAGTGCTATTGCCATGACGGCTCTACAACGAGATACACAAGTTCTCTGCCTTGACGGCTACATAATGAGAAACACTGATTACGAGTGCTCTTGCCATAACGGCTATACAACGAGAAACGAGTGATACACAAGTTCTCTGCCTTGACGGCTACATAATAAGAAACACTGATTACGAGTGCTCTTGCCATAACGGCTATACAACGAGAAACGAGTGATACACAAGTTCTCTGCCTTGACGGCTACATAATGAGAAACACTGATTACAAGTGCTCTTGCCATAACGGCTATACAACGAGAAACACTGGTTACAAGTGCTCTTGCCATAACGGCTATACAACGAGAAACGAGTGATACACAAGTTCTCTGCCTTGACGGCTACATAATAAGAAACACTGATTACAAGTGCTCTTGCCATAACGGCTATACAACGAGAAACACTGGTTACAAGTGCTCTTGCCATAACGGCTATACAACGAGAAACGAGTGATACACAAGTTCTCTGCCTTGACGGCTATATGCACTAACTTGGGCACCTCCTAGTACCAGTCAATGGTGGAGGTATGGAGGAAAGGCCTGTGGCAGAGGTGCTAGGTCCAGCAACACTAGCCCCCTGCAACTCAGACGCCCCCTCCCGTCGCAATCTCTCGTTATCAGCTCGAAGTTGAGCCACCAGCTCTTTAAGTTCCTGTAATTCTCCCTCCATTATTATAAAATATATATATTTTATACCCAACCCCAAGGGACGTCACCGAAGGGAGTCAAACCAGAAACTACCGTCTCCAGAGCACACGCTGCTGCTTTATTCCTACAAAAGAGAAAAAAAAAAAGAAAAAAAACACAATTACAAAACAAACTACTATACGGTCCCACGCCTCTGCCAAAAAATCCTGTGGACCCTGCCGACTACGCCACATGTAGCAAGTGGCTCAATTTTAGCGACTACGCCACCCCAGGTTAACGGGGAAAACAACCCAAATAAAGCACACAAATACGTTCCACCTAGAAAAGGCAAGAGGCATGGGCTTCCGTGCAAAAATGTTTATTTAAAGCTAAAAGTTGATCAATAATTTAAAATCAGTAGTTCACATGGGTCATGATTGAATTGGACAAAGCGACAAAATTAAACCTTCAAGGTTCACAATAAACCCTCACAAGATTCACAATAAACCCTCACAAGATTCACAATAAACCATCACAAGATTCACAATAAACCATCACAAGATTCACAATAAACCATCACAAGATTCACAATAAACTTTCACAGGGGCTGAGGCTTCCGGTCAGGAGCAGGCTAGTGTGCTGGCAGCAGGTCTACCATAAGAAGCACGCCAACCCAACGTACACCCACCAAATTCACTGCAAATAACCAATGGTAGTGACACGGCAATGAAACTGCAATAACACTCTTAGTGAAGCAAAACCTGCGGTGAAACCGACAACCAGCCCGCTCCTGGAAGTCCTCAGCTCCTAAAGAAAAAAAGAAAAATAGATAATCAAACTAAATTTAAATAAACAAAGAAAACAGAAACATTCAAAGTCAATTTGTTGACTCTAACATGACGGAAACCAACAAGAAAATAAACAATTTACAATGCATCCCAAAATATAAATACTCTAAACACTCACATTCACATTAAAGAAAAAAAACACAATTCACATTCAAGAGAAACAAACAGATCTACTGTGACCGCGGCAGAAACTTACACCAAATACAACGTTAACAGTAATAACATTACACCTAAAAATAATTCCAAGCAAACACAATCACTCAGAATCAAATAACAAAAAAAATAATCTTTCAAGCCCGCATAAACATGTTTGACTTAAATGTAATGGTGTGTAGAAAGCAGCAGCGTGGCTTTAAAGAGCGAGTGGCGGAGAGAGAGAGCGCGCGCGCTGTTTAATGCGACTGCTCACTTAACCCACTTTAGCATCCGTGAAGATCAGAGAATACGATCGTTACACTTCAACATATACCGTAAGAGAATCATGTAACAGCCTTGTTGATTGCAACAGGTGGTGTTCCGATCAGTTAAGCTGCAATGCCACACCGATGGAAGCCCTGAAGGCACACCGTACTGGGAGTAAGCAGCCACCCACGCGCACAAACCCTCAGCCACCCAACGGCACACTCAATCCATAGTTGCGACAGGAAGGGGCGGGCTTTCAACCATGACACACACCAGGAGGCATGAATGAACGGTTTATATGCCCCAATGGGCGAATGCTCATTGGCCACCTACCAAATTGTACTGACATCACACAACTTCACTACACTAAGCAAACATCTTTATAAAATTGTAAATGACAATTGGTAGTATTTTTTATATCTATGAAATTACAACTACAAATTCCACATTCACCAAGTTTTTAGATATGCATTAAAAGAAAAATAGGTGTAAAAAAAACAAAAAAAAACACTTATATGAACAAAGTAACATTTCGTTTTCCAAGAAACTGCTGATTTGATTTATTTTTATTTTTCAATCATTATGTGTTAGTCATTGAAGCCCTAATGTTTTTTAATTCTCATCATTTTCACCGGCCATGTTTTTAATGTGTTTTTGCAGTCCCAAAGAAATTGTTGACTTTAAAACAGGAGTGACGTTATATGAGAACCCGTAACAAACATGTGTCAAGCAAACAAATAGCAACGGAGCACCTCGTTTTGTTTGCCAAATTATGCGGGCTATTAAGTTAAACCCAGTGACACTTTAATAAAATGCAACGTTAAACGTTATAAACAGGGTGAAACCAAGGGGCAACATTCTAATCTGAAAAATGAAGCCTACCCGGAAGTGCGAAAAACTGCAATACATTGAAAATCCGCTAGAGAGAGGTCCCAAAAGGGAGCAAATGTCCATAGCCCCCATGTTAAAATGTCCGTTTTCACAGCATAAATTCATGTTTTTACAGGTTGGTCCCATGGACTTTTATTGTATTTTTCGATAGGTTCCGAGTGCCTGACAACCATGAGGGCTGTGAATTTTTTTCTAACTCGTTAGTTTAGATCGTATTTAGATATAAAATGTATGACAATAAGGGCGTGGTTAACTTTAATTGACAGCTTGATTGACAGCTGACAAGGCAGCGCCACGGAGAATGACAACATAAGAAGCGCCATTTTTTTACACAGTTGACATATAATACTACTGTTTCTGTATCATGAAATGTAGTTTTAAGAGTTTTTCAGGCGAGAATGTAGTTGTTTAAAGCTCAAATCTGTGGTTTATTTATAAAGATTTATGAAAATTGTATCCAGTTTTGAGATCCAGCGATGACCGGGAGCTCGGCGCTCATGTACCCCACCTGGAATAGCCTTTCCTCGGCTCGTCGTTCTGAGGTTTGCCGCGGACTCTGGCGTCTCTGTAGTGATTAAACATGAGATATAATAATTTGTCTTGTGTATATCTAACGGGCGATTTCTGGTCTCGTGAATCTATAATTTGTTCCCTGGCCAATCGTTTTGGCTGAGGGGAAGTTTCATAACTTTATAAGCTATTTAACTTTACCGTTGTATAGACTAGATCGAGCGCTGACTTTGTATGTTTGACTGAATTGTTTGCTTTATTTGTATAGCTTCTTATAACTTTACCTTTTACTTTTATAATGGCTAATATTGATAAAAGTGAAATTTAACAAAAAGAGACTGGGTTGAGTTTTGTCATTTTAAATTTTAATACAACGAATATGATCTGTAATGTTGTTTACTGCAACATCTGTTGTTTAGTACAAATGCACATATTGCCTGGACCATATTAAAATGTTTAATATTTTTATATTATATTTAAAACGAAAAGAGGCAGGTTTGTGTATTATATTTTGTTTGTTTTTTATAAATAGGCAAACGTTATGTGCAGTGATCAATACGCGTTGCCTGAACCACATTTGTGTGGCTATAATGTTTAAGATTTCTTTAAATGAAACCGAAAAGAGTTAGTATGGTGTTTTATAACATATTTCGTTGCCTAAAATATGCACAGAGATAGCTGAGTGACGCGCGCTGCGTCAGAAGGTGGGCGGGGTTAGGATTTCCCAAGATTTTCCAAGATGGCGCCGCCCATACCCCCATAAACGGCTTCAAACCCGTTCTTCAGAAAGTCTATGGGTGACGTCACAGACGCTTTGTCCATATTTTTTACAGTCTATGAGTGCAACAAACAGATACACAAGAATGAAATATGACATAAAAACAAAAATACAGTTTACTATAATAATAATGGTTATTGACGATTTTATTGAAAGTAAAAAGCAATACAACTCAAAAAGCAGTTTCACAGACACTCAATATCAGAATAACTGATGAATCAAGGCAATCTGAGACGCTTCAGACGTCAATATTTTACTGTGATTTTCACCTCAACACTTCAGGCCAGCAAATGAGTCGCAAAATAACAGCTAGAGTAAAATGATATTGACATTATAATGTTGCTTATAATGAAGCAAGACATGAACACATCAGAGGTTTGGTGTCCCAGATCATCCTAATTCACATCACGAGAAACTGGATGTTGTGAGTTTATTATAGCAATGAGAAAATAATGACAGTTTTACATTTTCCTTCTAACAAATACATATGAACATCAGACGGCAGTGGTTTAAAAGACAGACATTGTACATTCCTAATAGTAAATGTTAAGAAAAAAAATAGAAGCAAAACCACAAGATTGGATTAAAACTTAAATCTCACAAATCCATTTCTTCTTCCAAGAGCATGGGATGTCATTCCAGTTGTTCACAGGGTCTATAGTAGGATTCAGTTCAATGCAGTCTTCATTTCCACCTGCATTATTTGGCTCACCGCTGAACCAAAACCTGAATAACATACACCAGTAATTAAGAAACCCAATAATATTCACAGCACCACAATAGCAAGTTTTAATGGTAATATATAAGAGTGGAGAAAAGAAAAACAGAGAAAACTTTCTCACTAGAATATATTTATGGGAATTATTTTTGTTGTGGTTGTCATGATTGTGGTTGTGGAAAAGCTGTGCATGATTTATGAAGGTTGTGATGTTCTATCTTTTAAATGAGAATAAAACTGACTTATGGGACAGTGGCCGAGAGAGCTCAATATACTGCAAATGAAGAAAACATCTTTATAAGTTTGACAACACACGTGCTGCAAATACTCACAATGCACATATGATCATGATGTTCAAATAAACAAACAACTCCACTTTCAGGTCATCGACAACCACCCACAGAGCAACATTTTGGGCGGCTCCTGTTTGCCAGATCTGGGCCACAAGCAGGCCATAGCAATACCACATGTCAGCAAGAGCAAAGAAATAAACCAGAACTGGACCTTATCTGAGCCACAAAACCTGTGTATATTAAATATAGAGTCATCTCAGCCTTAATAAGCCTGTTAACAAGCAGAATCACTGAAGGAAAGAAGAGAACAGAAAAATAGACGAGCAGAAACACAAGAACTACAACTGACTTCAGACACAGTCTTAGATGAAATCAACTGAAGAGAAAAGAAGACATTAAATCTGTGAAGATCTCAGCAGAGGAGGATTAAACAACTCCACAAACAGCATTACCAGTGTAAGGCTGGAAACTTACGCTGCTATTTTGAACCAATAATCGGAAACAAAAGGCAGTTGAAGGATGACGTGTATAATTCAAATATTTATCTGACTTTAACCAAAAGATGAGGCAAATGGGTAGTGATCAAGAGGGGGAGAAGAACCCATTAACATGTTCTCCTCAATGCATGTTTAACCAATAGTACCTAGATTGTACATTAGGATACTTTAATATCTCTATTAATTTCACCACCATTCATTTCAGTTTATAGGCTGTCAGATGAGACCAAACATGGCATATATGATTCAACTCATCAGCTCATTTTCACATGGGTTAATGAGCTGATGAGTTGAATCAGGTGTGTTTGATTAGGGAGACAAAGAAAATGTGCAGTGTTGGGGTGCCGGCAGGACAGGTTTGGGAACCACTAGACTCTAGGCTATTCCCGTTTGCGGAATTATCCAACGACTTGGGGTCTCTTACAAAGTTAACTGTTTGAAAATTGTCACTCTGAGATTTGCTTTCACTCTCTCTCTCTCTCTCTCTCTCTCTCTCTCTCTCTCTCTCTCTCTCTCTCTCTCTCTCTCTCTTTATTATTCGTTATTCGATTATCTTGTTTGAATTGTACTGTTTGTTTTGCTATATACTCATATTTACTCTGTGTGAAACGTAGTAATGTATCCTTTAGTTTGTTTTTATTAAACCCAATAATCTTCTTGAATTGAATCTGCTTTATTGCTCACCAATTCGAAGTCCCTGAAAATGTATGATTACTAAGCTATGAAGCTTTACCTTCCGTTACTATTTCAGTAACCTAAATTGTATAAACACAGGGTGAGTTTTATTAAGTTTTGATAAGGAAGTATTGCATACAGTTCGCAGGACGAACAGATTGTTTAGACAACTGAAATTAATTCTGATTAAAATGACCCTGACAATTGATCAAATATTCCCTCTTTGGGCAATTTAATCTGTGTAGACGATAAGCAAATCATATTCATAAACTCATGAATATTCCCTTTCATTTGAGTTAATAGAAGTGATTGTCGCTACAACTTTATAAAATGAACTTTTTCGTAAGAGATGTCATCAACTACCTGATATTTTGATTCTCAAATACAAGTAAGCGAATGTGTTTTGTCGTTTAAAAATCTTAATGATCATGTTAGCTGATCTATAACGCGCGATGGGTGCCGCCATATTGGTCTGCGCTGCAATTCAGAGAACCGGATCTATCAGATTTACATCACATCAATTCATCCACTTCTCCCGAAATACATGAAAGTAAATGGCCAGTGAAGTGGGAGAAGAATAGAGCAAACTATATAGGCTAGTTACTTACACAATGTTTATCTGATATGAATAAAACTCATCAATTTATAATTGAAAGGATTATTATTGCCACTTCCATAGACATCAGTGTGTATTGTACAAACTATAAACCTAAAATAAACATTACAGTATGTGGTTGAAAACACTGAATAGTTGTGAAATACTGTATGTCAAGTGCTGAGTGCATCCGTCTCTGGCTCAGCGCCAGCCAACTCGCGAAGGCACATTTGAATTTAGCAGTTTAATTTATGCACTGAACGTTCTAATCACATGATGGGATTGTACGCGTCAAAGGGTTGAAGGTGCAATAGGTGATTCTCTACAGAAATTGTTTTTGTTAAACTGATTGAAAGTCTCCTCATAGATAGCAATTACTGTGTTAAATGGTCTAAATGTATTTTTATAAATATATATCGTCTGTGGAAGGCGTAGGACCATAAAATGTAAATCCAATCATCATATTCGGTCCGAATGAAAAAATACAATGCCCTACTGCAGGGATAGGCAACTCCGGTCCTGGAGGGCCACTATCCTGCAGAGTTTAGCTTCAGCCCTGATAAACACTCACCTGTCTGTATCTATCTAGTAATCCTGAAAACACTGATTGCCTTGTTCAGGTGTGTTTAATTAGGGTTGAAGCTAAACTCTGCAGGACAGTGGCCCTCCAGGACCGGAGTTGCCTATCCCTGCCCTACTGCCTGTCAACGTATGTTTTTACATACCCTCACGCACCCTGTTTGCTCAGACATCACGTCATCAGTGTGTTTCATGCTATACAGAGTACAGACAGACGTCAGTCACCGAGCACTGCAAACAAACAGCAGCCGCCATTTACAGTTGCTTTCGTTACAGCAGTTCAACTGAAGAAAAAAATCACCTACAACTTGGATGGTTGAGGGTGAGTAAATAACAGCAAATCTTTTGGGTGAACTATCCCTTTAACAAATGCATTTACAGTGGTTTTCTGTGAGTGTTTTATTACTTACCCTGTATTCAGTGGTGAATTGTCCACCCATTTCATTCTGCCTTCAGTCTCAGAGTCAGACAAACCAATCCACACACTCTCCTTGATGAATGAAGTTATGGACCTCTGTATGTGAATAAAAACAGGAATAAGTGTGATTCCTCTCATTGATTAACAGACACTCACACAAACTCACCTGCTTCTCTTCAGTGTTGATAATGACCAGATCACCACCTCGATCCCTGCAGAACCGCCTGCTCTCAGACCAGCTCTTCGACTCATTGGATATGGAAAAAAAACCTGGACCACACAGAGTTTTGTACATAAACACTTTTCAAAACTGTATGCATAAAGTAAACAAAAGAGAACTAGGACAAAAACAGATTTCAACTGACCTCGTGTAGAAGCCTTCTTCTTTAATTCACCATCCAAAGACGTGACTTTTCTTTCTAACTCCAGTTTCTTCTGACTCAAAGAGTCAAAACTTCTCTGTAACTGACTTTTCTCAGCACTGAGATCATTGACTCTGGTCTCCAGCTCCAGTTTCTTCTGATTCAAAGCATCAAAACTTCTCTGTAACTGACTTTTCTCAGTGCTGAGATCATTGACTCTGGTCTCTAACTCCAGTTTCTTCTGACTCAAAGAGTTGAAGTTGTTCTTCAGTTGGTCTTTTTCAGTCATTAGATCAGTGTAATTGTCCTGTAAGCTGATGATAGTGTGATTGAACTCTTCAACTGTGTTCTTGTAACTCTTTAACAGGTCTCTCTCTGCTGTGATGGTGATGTACAGTGTGATGAAGACCAGCAGAAGAACACAAATGAGCCCGAGACACACTGTCATCAATACCAAACACCTGCGTCCTCCTGACAAACAGAGACAAAACACACAGATATCAGTTAATACAATTCTATGGAAGTTAAATAATGACAAATATATTTGAAACAAAAAAGCTTGTTGAATTGCACTAATTGAAAAAAAATGCATTGCATTTACAGATATATTACTTGTTGTTGCATTTTATAGGCTGAAATTCAACATGGTCATATATTTATTCTGTGAATATTTAAATTCAAAACATTTCACACACATTTATTAGCCATTATTAGCCATTAGCCATTATTATAAATTAAATAATCCACATTCACCTTACAGATTTCACTTCCAAAATATTCAGTCTGTTTAAAAATAGGCAATTTTCTAACTCCAAATTTGACATGCAATTTTCTGTCCATTTATTTAATTTATTTATTCATTTTTACACATCTGGGAACTGCAGGAATAGCAGTAGAGTACTGATGCATAACCTCCATCTGCTGTTAGTCGTCTTCACCAGCAGGGGGTGCAAGCGGGCCTTGATGAAGACCAGAGAGTCATTCATTCACAAAAACAGATTTACAGAAATGGAGCTAGCAGTATTTGCAATGATTATCAGGGCCAGTATATATGCAGAAAAGCTGATAAAGACAAAAAAGATATTCACAGTTACTTTCCTGTGTACATGTAAGCAGCTTTTTCTACCGCAAACAAGATTATAACGTCATTCCCCCAAAGCTGATGTACAGATCAAACAATACATCTGAGGTAGACTTATTTTTCTCTCAGTTATTAACTTTATATCAAGGTGCTGTGCTGCAGTACTAGGGTTTCCCTCATACTCCAGGATTCCCTGCAGTCGGGACATATAAAATGCTTAAGGTAGCTTAATGGACTCTTGATGATATTAAAAGACCAAACTCAGTTTAAACCTTATTGATGAGATGCAAACTATATACAGGCAAGAAGACTAGCCCACAATATTAACACAAGTAATGCAATGCACAACATAAAGCATAACTTTACTGGTTTATTTTGATAATAAAAGACCAAATTTGGTATAACATACTATGTACAGTTAAGCAGATGAGCTCAGAGAATTAACACAATGCACAAAGTTTCAAAGTAAGCATTTTCTCCCATAGAAAACTGTTATAAAGAAAATACTTAGTGCACTGTAGCATGTTGCATTCCTCTGGTTTCATCTGCTTGCCTGTATAGCTTGCATCACATGTATGCAGAGTTTGGTCTTTTTATAGGCACTGTAATTAGCTCTGGCCCCCTTCCTGTTCGCCGGAGTGATGAGATACTTGGTGCTTAATGTAACAATTGTGGCGAAAATAAGGAACTACACTGACCAAAATGCAATGCGGACGGTGAGATGGAAGTACGTAGCGAATTATTTAAGCAACAGGTGTGCGGGGCTTAAGGCGGGGAAGTTTGACAAAACACAGAGTGAACATTGAGTGAACGAGTTTGAGCGGCTGCTGGAGTTTTCAAAAAACGCCTGAGTTACCTGATGTCTAACCACTTTGCTGGCTGCGTTGCGGGAGAGTGTTGGGAATTTTGCTGTTGCTATTCCTAAAAGACGCTCGTTCACCGACTGCGTTTGGGCTGTGCCTGAGTTAAATAGACATTGTTTTGATTCTCTATTACAACGCTGCTGAAAAAGACAAAACTCGACGGAAGATTGCTGTGTTCCTAACTGCTGGCTGCACTGTGAAAGAGTTAGGCGGTGGGCCGGACCTCGAAATTACGAATTTAATACTTACCTCACAGCTGTGTAAGTTTTTTTTTGCTGAGGTCATGTAATAAAATCATATAAGTACTACAGACATTGTTTCCAACTTTGTTGTATGCACATTTGACGCAAAATGTCCTTACAAACTCTTACTTTTTTAAACCGACAAATAAGCAGGAGTACTAATCATAACGTTAGAAAACCTCCCATCCTTGACAACCAATGTAAATAATGAACACTATAGCCGTTTCTCAATATGTGTACTTGTCTGTACTTGTGTTCTTGTGGACTTGTGAAACGTCATCAGTCGCTGCCCAAGTACTGTTCCAATTCAAAGTTCACATCTAGCCAAGTCCAGTTCAAATCCCCGGATGTGTTCTTGATCCGCCCCTTTTACCGAGGATGCATCGAGAGGTGACTTGTGCAGACGTGAGACAGCCAGGTATCCCAGAATGCATCTCACACCAACCAGCAAGCGTCAATAGCGGAGGAGAAACCCCACGTAATTCAAAAATACTGCTGTAATTGTGTCACAAAATGTATTTTTAAGAGTATTTCAGGCGAGAATGTAGTTGTTTAAAGCTCAAATCTTTGGTTTATTTATAAAGATAGCGCCTATTTAAAAATTTGATCTGACGTTTTCGGAGTTGTGAGAACCAGGCAATCGGACGCTCGTCGCTCATGTACCCAGCCGAGAACAGCCTTTCCTCGGCTAGTGCTGCTGACGTTTGCCGCTGGCTCGGATGTCTCTTGTCTAGTGGTTCAACATGAGATATAAATCGTCATGTGTATATCTAACGGACGATTTATTTATTTTTTTATTTTTTTATTTTATTTGTCTCATTAATCTATAATTTGTTCCCTGGCAAATCATTAAGCTGAGGGCAAAGTGAAGTTTCATAGCTTTATTTAGTCTATTTAACTTTAACGTTGTAGCCTAGAGAGCTGACTTATGTTTGACTGAATCGTTTGCTTTATTATTGTATAGCTTCTTATACCTTTTAGGCTACTTATACTTTTATAATGGCTATTATTGATCATTAAAACTGACATTTAACAAAAAAGGTTATGTCATTTTATTTTATATATTTAAAACATAAAATATTTTATTATACATATTGCCTACATTCTCTTCACTGTATGTACTTATATAAGAAAATAAAATGACACAACCCTGTCTCTTTTTGCTAAATGTTAGTTTTAATGATCAATATTATAATGTTTTTTTATTTATCATATTTTTAAAATGAAAACAAAAAGAGTCAGGGTTGTGCTTTATATTTCGTGTTGTTATAAATATATGCAGTGAAGATAATCAATTGCGTTGCCTGAACCACATTTGTGTGCACTGTTAAAAAACCCCTGAAATTTACGGTAAAAAACCGGCAGCTGTGGTTGCCAGTATTTTACCGTAAAAAATAAGGTAGCAACCTTACTTTGAAAAAAAAAAAAAAAAAACCCTTCAGCAGGATTTAAACGTGTGGTGAAAAAACATCAGCTGTGGTTCCCAGTACTTTACCATAAAAAATACAGTAGGAACCTTTTAGTTTTCACGGGACAACCGTTATATTACATAAACCGATAAATGTTATCATTAAATTTTTACTAAAGTATTAAAGTCTGCTTTATATCTTTGTAATATACTGATAACCATCATAATAACACAAGTGGTAAAAAAGAAAAGCACACAATGATTTAAATATACCATTAGTTTTCCACAAACTGAGGCACATGTTAATATTTAGAAGGTGCACAGTGTCATACACACAAACACAAAACACCATCATGGTGACACACACATGACTCCAAATAATGCCATAAACATTCATTAAACAATATATGATGTAATATAAACCCCAAATGTATAAAACTGATAACAAAAACCAAGAAGAAACATAATTATTTAAATGAAATAGCATAAAATGTGAAGTGTCACACAGGGAATTCTGGGAATGTCCATTTAGAGAAACAACAGGAACAGAAAAAAGAGACGAGCAGAGACACAAGAACTACAACTGACTTCAGCCACAGCCTAAGATGAAATCAACTGAAGATAAAAAACATTAAATCTGTGAAGATCTCAGCAGAGGAGGATTAAACAACTCCACAAACAGCATTACCAGCTTCACTTATTACTAACCAGACTGACTTTATTTCTGTCAGACGTCTACAGTTCTGTTTGAGAATTAACAGAGGTTTAGATGTTGATGATTTATTGTTTCATTTGAAGTCACCATCATGGAGATCAGTGACTGCTTTAGTTGGGCTCTTGACCCTTATCTTTCTGACATTAGTTTTTCTCTGCCTGCTGTAACTCTGTGTTTATAAGACATGCTGATTACGGCTAGGAAATCAGAGCGAAAATGAATCATGTGATGTTGGTTGTGTATCAGTGATGGTAATCACCATGTTTGATTCACTGAGCTCTTATAGAGTCTTATCTTTGATTTTATGTGTTATTAATTTTACATTATTGATTGTAGTAGCCCTATGATTCTACAGCATGTGACCCATCATTGCTGTGATAATCAGAAGAATTTTTAAAACATTGTGTACAATAAAGGTTTGAACTGCTGTATCTTTCAGACACACACAGACATCAAGAGTCAGCGTATGAATCTCAACAATGGTGATGATAAAAGTGCAGTGCACTTGATGGAGCCTCCAATCAAAACTCATCAGTATCTCCCAGCATGCATTGCAGCAGGAATACATTATGCTGAATTGCCTTAGTATTTTCTTTTATTATTATATCTGCTTTTATTTTTGATGTTGTTTTTGTTGCAGCTTTTTAGTAGCTTGTTTTGTGATGTTCAGAGTTTTATCTGATTATTGTGTTGATTGTCACCGTTGTTGAGATTCATACGCTGAATCTTGATGTCTGTGTTGGTTTAAATCGAGCAGTAGTTCAAAACCTTTTTTCTACACCATGTATTTTTAAAGTTATTCAGATTATCTGTTGCTCGCTGTTGGCTTACAGAGATATTATACTCAATAATATGAAATATTTATTTTTAATAATTATAATTAATATTATCACTTTGCTCATAAAGTGAGAGATAAGACTGTTTATGAAATCAGTGAATCAGGCCACAATATGCCGATTATGTCATCATTAACCTGCCACCATCACCTGGTCACATTTTCTCTCTGATTTTCATGCCATAACGTTTGTGTTATTGTTTGTGTAACTGTTACCACACAGTTAAGGCAGTCAGAGTAAATCTAAAGTTAAAAAGTCAAGGGTCAAGAGCCCAACTAAAGCAAACACTCATCTCCATAATGGTAACTTCAAACTTTATTATTTTAAATAAAACATCAACGTCTGAACCTCTGGTAATTCTCACTAATAAGATTACAGGAAACCACAGCTGGCAGGTTTTTATTTTTTATTTTTTATATAAAAGTTCAGTTCAATGTTCAATGCCATAAAACCTAAAATATTACTACCGTATTTTTTACGGTAAAGCACTTGCAAGCTGCTAGTTTTTTACCGTAAACTTTAGTTCAGTGCCGTAAAAGCAAAAAAAATTCTACCGTATTTTTTACGGTAAAGTACTGGCAACCACAGCTGCCAGTTTTTTTCCGTAATATTTAGATCACTGCCGTAAAACCTAAAATATTACTACCATATTTTTTACGGTAAATCACCTGCAACCAGCTGCCAGTTTTTTACCGTAAACTTTAGTTCAATGCCGTAAAACATAAATATTTATACCGTATTTTTTACGGTAAAGTACTGGCAACCAGCTGGTGGTTTATAACATATTTTGTTTTATTTGTAGCCTAGATATACATAAAGAGATAACCAGAGTAGCCAGAGCGAGCTGAGTGACGCTATCAAGTACGCCGCTGTTCCATTTCAGAATTATCAGATTTGCGTCCTTCCGTCCTCGGGAGTTCGTTCTCCTGAGTCGAACTTGTCAAGTCCGAACTACCAAGGACTCAAGTCTGAACTTTGCGTACTTGGTATTGAGAAACGGCTAGATTCTACAGCGGAGGCAAAGTAATCTTTGTCAGTGACCAGGAAGCTGTGTTCTTGAAATTTAAATTTTGCTTTAATCATTAAAAATTTTATTTTAGTAATGTAGTTCAGTAATACTGAGGTAAAAATTTTAACTAATAATAAAAAAAATTTATAATATAACCGTTTGCTTGTTCTTATAATATCAGTTAATTTATTTTTGTACTTCTTATATCTTTGTTCCACTTCTTTTGTTTTTACTTTAATAAATTAAAGTAGATTTATTCATTACTATAGGAGAGGAAGAATTTTCTAAACTTGTTAAATCATCTAAATCGACAACATGTATGTTAGACCCTATACAGACTAAGCTACTGAAAGAGATGCTTCCAGAGGTCATAGATCCTCTTCTTAATATCATTATTCAGCAATTCATCTTTGTCTCATACATACCAAAAACTTTTAAAGGACAAATCCAGTGAAAAATGAACCTAGGGGTAATTAACACATGGTTACCGAGTTGATCGTTCCCTGGCAGAGGTGGAAAGTCCAGGGGTCAGAAAGTAAAAGTCCTGCCATATGTTTATTCCACCCATGAACTCACACAGCAAAAACTCCAGTGTTAAATGAACTCTCCTGGGAGTTTATTTGGCTCCAGACTCAAGAGTGTTAAAGTTAATGAGATAATTTAGTGATTGACTGAGTGATGATTGAGCATTATTGAAGACACCTGATGTTAACAAGCAGAATCACCAAAGGAGAAAATCTCTTTTTTTTAAAGTTACCATTATGGTCATCGGTGTTGGATTTATTTGGGCTCTTGACCATTAAAATAATAAGGTTAGATTTTGTTTGGCTGTTGTATCTGAGTTATAACTCTCAGATGAACAAGATCAGGTGGTGTTGGTTATGTTTTGACGTAATCGTCATTTGACCTGAATCACAAAACTCATTTAGAAAATTAGGTTTACCTTGTTGATTACAGCAGCCTGTGATTCTGCAGTATACTATTTTCAATATAATTTCAATATAAAAATCTTAAAAGTTGCTCTGATCAAAAGACTTTGAAAAAGTATTTTATTTGGACACAGACATCAATAATCAGCCTGTGATTCTCAACAATGGTGACAATAATAAAGCATGTTGCAGTGCATTCTGAGTGCCACCAATCAAAACTCATTCATGGCTCCCATCATGCATTGTGGTGTGAATAAATTATGATCTGAATTGTTTCACAATTGTAATTTCCTTTTCCTAATTTAATATTCTTTTAGTCACCATTGTTGAGATTCATACACTGAATCTTGATGTCTGTGTGTGCCTAAAATATATTTTTTTATTTATTATCAGAACAACTTTAAAGAAATCATTTGAATTATATTGAAAAGTCTGGATCTTATTCTGTAGAATCACTGTGATACAGTGATGCAGTAATGACCAATATACATCTAAGTCAGAGATTAGGCTCTAAATGAGTTCAATGATTCAGGTCAAATGATGATTATGTTAAAACATAACCAACACCTGTTCACCTTTTCTCTTTGATCATCTGGCTGTTATAACTCAGTTACAGCAGCCAAACAAAATCTGAAGTTAAACATTTAAAGGTCAACTGCCCAACTAAATCAAACACTGGTCCCCATAATGGTGACTATAATTTAGATTTTTCTCCTTCAGTGATTCTGCTTGTTAACATCAGGTGTCTTCAATAATGGTCAATCATCACTCAATCAATCACTTAATTAGCTCATTAATTTTAACACTCTTGAATGTTAATTTAACACTCATATTTTAACACATAAACTCCCAGTTCATTTAACACTGATTTCACTAATTAGTTCTCTCTCCTGCTGAATTAGCAAATCCAGATGATTGGAACAAAATACTGAGGAGGACTTTTACTTTCTGAACCTGGACTTTCCACCTCTGTTCCCTGGGATGCGTTTTCATGAAAATCGAATATAAAGAGTTTTATCTTTAAAAACAGATTAGCTCATAACACTAGTATATGGGGCACAGAGTAAGTAAAAGTAAATCGCTAGTTAATACCACTAACAAGGCTCAAAATAGCCTCACACTAACAGAGGTGGAAAGTCCAGGGGTCAGAAAGTAAAAGTCCTGCCATATATTTATTCCACCCATGAACTCACACAGCAAAAACTCCAGTTTTAAATGAACTCTCCTGGGAGTTTATTTGGCTCCAGACTCAAGAGTGTTAAAGTTAATGAGATAATTTAGTGATTGATTGAGTGATGATTGACCATTATTGAAGACACCTGATGTTAACAAGCAGAATCACTGAAGGAGAAAAATCACAATTTTAGTTACCATTATGGATATCGGTGTTTGATTTAGTTGGGCAGTTGACCTTTAAATGTTTAACTTTAGATTTTGTTTGGCTGCTGTATCTGAGTTATAACAGCCAGATGAGCAAAGAGAAAAGGTCAACAGGTGTTGGTTATATTTTAACATAATCATCATTTAACCTGAATCACTGAACTCATTTAGAGTCTAATCTCTGACTTAAATGTATATTGGTCATAACAGCATCACAGTGATTCTACAGAATAATATCCAGATTTGTCATTATAATCCAAATGATTTCTTAAAAGTTGTTCTGATATTAAAAAAAAAAAAAAATCTTTCTTTAAGGCGCACACAGACATCAAGAATCAGTGTATGAATCTCAACAATGGTGACAAAAAGAATATTCAATTAGGGAAAGGAAATTAGTAAGACAATTCAGATCATAATTTATTCATACCGCAATGCATGATGGGAGCCATGAATGAGTTTTGATTGGTGGTACCCAGAATGCACTGCAACATGCTTTATTATTGTCACCATTGTTGAGAATCACAGGCTGATTCTTGGTGTCAGTGTGTCCAAAAAAAAAAAAAAAAACTTTTCAAAGTGTTTTGATCAGGACAACTTTAAAGAAATCTTTTGGATTATTTTGAAAATGCTGATTATATTGATAAGAGTATACTGTAGAATCATAGACTGCTGTAATCAGCAAGGTAAACCTAACTCTCTGAATGAGCTTTGTGATTCAAGTCAAAAGATGATTATGTCGAAACACAACCAAAATGACCTGATCAGCTTTTCTCTTTGTTCATCTGAGAGTTATAACACTGATAGAACAGCCAAACAAAATCTAACGGTATTAGTTTAAGGTTCAAGAGCCCAACTAAAGCCAACACTAATCACCATAATGGCAACTTAAAAAAAGAGATTTTCTCCTTTGGTGATTCTGCTTGTTAACATCAGGTGTCTTCAATAATGCTCAATCATCACTCAATCAATCACTAAATTATCTCATTAACTTTAACACTCTTGAGTCTGGAGCCAAATAAACTCCCAGGAGAGTTAATTTAAAACTGGAGTTTTTGCTGTGTGAGTTCATGGGTGGAATAAATATATGGCAGGACTTTTACTTTCTGACCCCTGGACTTTCCACCTCTGAATTTAACACTCATATTTTAACACTTTACACTCTTGAGTGTGGACTCATATACACTCCCAGGAGTGTTCATTTAACACTGGAGTTTTTGCTGTGTAGTGCCAGTAAAAGCGATACAGACCCCGTCAGACTATGGCAGACACGTCATTCAACCTATTGTAAGTCGATGTACCATCACAAGGGTCTTGGAAATATATTATGAAGGTTGAAAAGATACATAGTGTTCCTTTAACAAAACATGCCTACTCAAATGTATCTAACCTAACTAAAACATAAGATAGGCTTACTTGGCGCCAGTAACTTAGCCCTTTTTTCTCCCATAAATTAAAACCTTGCTACTTGGGGTATTTTACATGCACAGTGCCAACTTCGAGTCAGTAAAATAATAATAAAAACAATAATTTAATGCTGGTATCCAAAACATTTAATTCAATTCAAGTATTATATTAGATACATTTTAAAACTTCAATGCACACGTATAATAAGCCTATAAGTAGACATTTAAAATACATCAATAACTGATATCATAGTTTAACACAGATAAAATCAGAGTTAAGGCTTGCTTTACGTGTTGCTCGACGAGGATTTCTTAATCGTTGCGACTTTCAATCTTGAGGAGACAAAGTGAAGAAGAGGTGGAGTTACAAGGATTCTCAGACAGTTGAAGTGTCCAATGGAGTTAAGAGATTTGCTCTCTAGCTATTTCAACACTTTAGATTGGTTAATCATTTGTAAAAAATAACAGAACCACATGAGGACTGACCAATAGCATAGATTTGTGAAAAAATATGAAATTGACAAATTTTGAGGTTTCCGCCCGACAGCAACAATATATATTTATTTATATGTATATACTTACAGAAACGATTTTTGAACGACATTGGGAGCTGTTCTCAATCCGACACGAACCACACTATGCGTCGATTGCAAGTGACGTCACTTGCAGAGGAAGCGCTGGTGTCTGAGCGTCCAGGTCTGGGAGTGCAGGTCTGCAGCCAGACCCTTCTCAGCCTGTTAGCACTCTCTGCTTGCCTGCTGCGTCACGTGGTTAGGTTGCGGTGCGTTCAAAAACAGATATTTATTAAACAGAATACAAGTTATTTGAGTCATTTAACTCAAGTCCGAGTCAAGTCTCAAGTCATGAATATAAAGTCACTGCAACCTTTTATGTGATGGGAATAGATCTAAATACTTAAAAAACTTCTCACGATTCGTTAATCTCGGTAGCTGTAATACACAGCAGACACACCCCTTCAAACAGAGCGTTCATATCAGAGGCTAAAATCAGGCTAGGAAATATGCCTTTTATTTCTAAATTATAACAACTTTTGATCTAAAAAAAACATACTAACATTATAAGGGCACCCCAGGAAACATTCTAAAATAATAAAATAATCCATGCAATGGGACCTTTAAAGAGTTTCTGTTGAGTTTTTTGGGTCACCATTGTGTTGAAGAGTAGAGCCTGTGCTTCAGTTCTGGATGAGCAGGGAAACACTGATGTTATGTTGCTTTATTTAACAGGCAGTGATTGTGTACTTGTTGATGCATTGATGATCTATTTGTTAAGGTCTTCAACTCATTCATGTGTGCTGTTGTTAACTAACACTTATCTGCAAGAGGATTGAGTTAAATTGATGTTTTGTTAACTCATTTAAATTAATTACATTTTTTAGAAAAAAAATTTTTTTAGTGGACTCAAATGAAATAAGATCACAGTATAAATATGAAATGGCAATTGATCAATTTAAGATAGAATCAGTTAAATTTCTATTTAAAGAAAAATCAGTTTACAACATCATGACATCTTGACATCAAATAAATGTTGAATTGACATCAAATACCAACAAACAAAGCATGACATCAAAATAACATCAAAATGACATCAGCAGAGGTCAAAATCTTGACATCAAATTGACATCGACACTTTGACCTCAATATGACTTTCATTTTTGACCTATTTCGTGACGTAATTTTGACATCAATGTTTGATGTCACATTGATGTTAAATTGACATCAAATGCCCACTGGGAAAGTCAAGTCAAGTCTTTTATAAATATTTGTCAAGCAAGTCGCAAGTCCTAAAATTTGCGACTTAAGTCTGACTCGAGTCAAGTCATGTGACTCGAGTCCCCCACCTCTGGTTTTAGATCTGTAATTTTTTAATGTTTTTAAAATAAGTATTTTCTGCTCACCAAGGCTGCATTTATTTGATTAAAAATTCAAACAAAAACAGTCATATTGTGAAATATTATTACAATTTAAAACGGCTGTTTTCTATGTGAATATATGTTAAAGTGTAATTTATTCCTGTGATCAAAGCTGAATTTTCAGCATCATTACTCCAGTCTTCAGTGTCACATGATCCTTCAGAAATCCTTCTAATATGATGATTTGATGCTCAAGAAACATTTATGATTATTATCAATGTTGAAAACAGTTTTTTACATTTTTATTTCATGATGCTATGATGAATAGAAAGTTCAAAAGAACAGCATTTATCTGAAATCTAAAGCTTTTGTAACATTAAACACTACCCTTCAAAAGTTTGGGGTCAGTAAGAATTTTAATTTTATTTTTTGGGGAAATAAATAAAATAAACCAATACTTTTATTCATCAAGGATGAGTTAAACTGATGAAAAGTTACAGTAAAGACATTTATAATGTTAGAAAATATTCTATTTTAAATAAATGCTGTTCTTTTGAACTTTCTATTCATCAAAGAATATGATTGAAAACATTGAATAGTGAATGTTTTGTGAGCATAAAATCAGCATATTAGAATGATTTCTGAAGGATCATGTGACACTGAAGACTGGAGTAATGATGCAAAAAATTCAGCTTTCATCTGAGGAATAAATTACATTTTAAAATATATTAAAATAGAAAACAGTCATTTTAAATTGTCATAATATTTCACAATATTACAGTTTTTTTTATTTATTTTTTTATCAAATAAATGCAGCCTTGGTGAGCAGTAGAGACTTCTTTTAAAAACATAAAACAATCTAAAACTTTTGACCAGTAGTGCGTAAATATATTGTAGGATTGAGTGCGAAACAAACACAAATGAATCTTCCAGGTGAATTGTTCAAACATAATTCCACACAGAACTCAACATTACAGACACCAAATCACCAACCCCAGAGCCATAAAAGAAGGCTCCTGCCAGTCTACCTAACCAACGAAAACCCCCAGCTAAGAACTTTACGGCCATGCAAGCTTCAAAGAGATGAGCCCAACTAAAGGAAGAACTTGTCAATGTGAGATAGCTTGTAAAAGAATGATTGGCTCAGAGATGGCACAGCTCAGTGCTCGATCAAGATAACAGCAGAAGCTGCTCAACCCCCACGACAGAGATACAAAACAGACCATCTTCTTCTTAGGACCTCTGAATGACCAAACCAAAGTTCTAATCTCGTCAAACCACAAGAACTGAGATTTCACTTATAAATACATAAAACCATCCCAGAACAATTTTCGATGGACTTATAATCAAACATCATGCAACTACATAATTCTATGTTGTTTCTACAATATATGTGTGGTGTATCTAATATGCTTAGATGCCATATAAGTCATTTAATGGTTATAACTGTTAGATGTTTGAATGAAAGTGTGTTGTGTTTCATATCAGTATGATTGTATGCTCTTGATTCAAAAGATGGCTTGATTGAAATCTGTGTAAAATGTTTCGTATTCTTATAATAGTAATAATGTCTAAACTGTGGCCTCTTTCCTCTCTGCTAGAGCTTAGAGAGTAAGGAGAGCACAGATAAGCTTGATTTATGATAAGAAGTGAAGAGAACGCCACCTCCTAAATAAAGCCAGTGTCTAATTGGTCAGATTTCTTCCAGGAGGCCGGACAAACATGTGAGTTTAAAATCTTAGATCCGAACAAAGTTTTAGGAGAGCTCTCAACAAGGTTAGAAAAGTGTGCGAAGGGAGAAGAGACCAGACAGACTAGTAACCATGTAAACACGCAGACGAAAGAACCCAAATCAAGATCAGAAGAACATGGGTTAAACAACTTCATTCAAGCCATCATCTACTCTCATCTCAATTTCCTTGCTTTTCCTAGTTTCCTTTCTTTTCCGTTGTAAGTCTCGGTTCTAAGTTAAGTTTTGCGGCAAGATTTCGGTCCACGTTTATTCTGCAAAGCCAGCTTCAACAAAGACTTTCATTCACCCGCCAGCAAACCACGTGACTGGCCGCCCCAGACATCAGGCACGAGGAGACCAGCCAACAAACTCGGGAAAACCCCTTTTACGCAGACAAGGGAATCCCAAAAGCAAAGACACGCAAGTAGCCTCCAGACTTTTAAACTGAACTGGTGCATTTGATATAGATTTAATAACCCACCTAAGAAACGAAGGGTTAAATTAGTGCTTGATGGTTCATTCAGGTTATGTCTTACAAGTGCATATAGAAACTTGGGATTTCATCATCTCACTCTTAAAACTCATTCTTTCCTCACTCTCTTTCTTTCTGCAACTCGTATGAATGTGTGTGCGTGTGTTTGTGTTAGATATTAGTTTTACGTGTTAGAATAATCAATAAAGTCTTGTTTGTATTTTAAAGAGAAGTATTACTTGTTATGTGCTTACGAATTTAATGTCTTAAACTTCTGATCTAAGTTACCTTGCTAACTATAGTGTTTCACTATAGTTCGGATATTTATATCCGTTGCAGAGTTGATAGTTACAGCCAGTTCAAATGAACCGCTAACAAATCATTTGCTCGGTTGTAATAAGTGACTCTTTCGAATTCCCTATAAATTAATTAATAATTCCTTTGAGCTAAATTGACGAATCACTACAAATACTAATATCTTACAATATATATATATATATATATATATATACACACACACAGTGGGGAGAACAAGTATTTGATTCACTGCCGATTTTGCAGGTTTTCCCACTTACAAAGCATGTAGAAGTCTGTATTTTTTATCGTAGGTACTGTTCAACTGTGAGTGACAGAATCTAAAACAAAAATCCAGAAAATCACATTGTATGATTTTTAAGTAATTAATTTGCATTTTATTGCATGACATAAGTATTTGATACATCAGAAAAGCAATTACAGAGATCATACGTTTCCTATAGTTCTTGACCAGGTTTGCACACACTGCAGCAGGGATTTTGGCCCACTCCTCCATACAGACCTTCTCCAGATCCTTCAGGTTTCGGGGCTGTCGCTGGGCAATACGGACTTTCAGCTCCCTCCAAAGATTTTCTATTGGGTTCAGGTCTGGAGACTGGCTAGGCCACTCCAGGACCTTGAGATGTTTCTTATGGAGCCACTCCTTAGTTGCCCTGGCTGTGTGTTTGGGGTCGTTGCCATGCTGGAAGACCCAGCCACGACCCATCTTCAATGCTCTTCCTGAGGGAAGGAGGTTGTTGGCCAAGATCTCGCGATACATGGCCCCATCCATCCTCCCCTCAATACGGTACAGTCTTCCTGTCCCCTTTGCAGAAAAGCATCCCCAAAGAATGATGTTTCCACCTCCATGCTTCACGGTTGGGATTGGGGTTGTACTCATTCTTCTTCTTCCTCCAAACACCGCGAGTGGAGTTTAGACCAAAAAGCTCTATTTTTGTCTCATCAGACCACATGACCTTCTCCCATTCTTCCTCTGGATCATCCAGATGGCCATTGGCAAACTTCAGACAGGCCTGGTGCCTCATTTATAAAACTTTGCTTAGGATTTGCGTCAGAAGTGGCGTACGCACAGAAATATTCGAATTTATAAAACTGTGCGCATGCACATCCTACGCAGTTTTCCCTTAATAAATCACAATCAATTCTAAATGTAGCACAGCTTTTGTGGCTTCATGTCACGCCCATAGTTGCCCATAAATAGTCTGTGAAACGCCCACAAGTTAATATTCATCGATTGCGAAATCATGGCAAACACAGAGAGGAAAACCAAGAAACGTAACTTCACTCAATGTGAAGTAGAAATTATCGTTGGCGAGGTGGAAAAGAGGAGTAAAATGTTGTTTGGAGGGCACAGTGTGGGCATTACTAATGCCAAAAAGGCACTTGAGTGGCAAAAGGTTGCAGATGCCGTTAATGCTGCAGCCTCACAACCTCGGACCGTGGCCGAAATAAAAAAGAAATGGTCGGACATCAAAGTCGATGCAAAAAAGCGTCTAGCGCTCCATCGCCAGAGTGTGTCTGCCATGGGTGGGGGAAAGGGGAAAGCTACAGATGTGTTATGAGGATGAATTGCATAACATGCCAATATTATTGCAGAACATATTTCACTTTTCTTTTTGCAAATATGTTCATTTGCATTTCTGTTGTAATCTTCGTTTGATTTTGTTTGTTTTACACTGCAGATTGATCAAACGGGTGTTCGTGTAGGCTGTTAATTGTAAGACTTGCTTTATGAAGTCTTCGTTATTTATGAGCACAACGGTCTACAGTTTCACACACTTTCACACACTTTCACGTGTTTCTTCCCTCTGCCGACGGTGTCACCATTTCTCATTTCACCCGTTTTTGTGCGTACGCCTGGGTCAGAGTTTGCGTGAAGGACCGCACATTTTCCCGTCAAGTTTGCTTTTTATAAATACCAATTATTGTGTAGAGAGTGGCGTACGCCTTCTTTTGTGTGTACGCATTGTTTATAAATGAGGCCCCTGGACATGCGCTGGCTTGAGCAGGGGGACCTTGCGTGCGCTGCAGGATTTTAATCCATGACGGCGTAGTGTGTTACTAATGGTTTTCTTTGAGACTGTGGTCCCAGCTCTCTTCTGGTCATTGACCAGGTCCTGCCGTGTAGTTCTGGGCTGATCCCTCACCTTCCTCATGATCATTGATGCCCCACGAGGTGAGATCTTGCATGGTGCCCCAGACCGAGGGAGATTGACCGTCATCTTGAACTTCTTCCATTTTCTAATAATTGCGCCAACAGTTGTTGCCTTCTCACCAAGCTGCTTGCCTATTGTCCTGTAGCCCATCCCAGCCTTGTGCAGGTCTACAATTTTATCCCTGATGTCCTTACACAGCTCTCTGGTCTTGGCCATTGTGGAGAGGTTGGAGTCTGTTTGATTGAGTGTGTGGACAGGCGTCTTTTATACAGGTAACGAGTTCAAACAGGTGCAGTTAATACAGGTAATGAGTGGAGAACAGGAGGGCTTCTTAAAGAAAAACTAACAGGTCTGTGAGAGCCGGAATTCTTACTGGTTGGTAGGTGATCAAATACTTATGTCATGCAATAAAATGCAAATTAATTATTTAAAAATCATACAATGTGATTTTCTGGATTTTTCCGTCTCTCACAGTTGAAGTGTACCTATGATAAAAATTACAGACCTCCACATGCTTTGTAAGTAGGAAAACCTGCAAAATTGCTGCTGTTGGTGAGTCTTTGTTTCAGGGTCTCGCCAAGTCAAGTCTTTATTTTGTATCTGTTCACGTTGGGATTTTCAATAAACTGCACTTTCTATAGGAAATGCTTAGCGTGAAACTATGCGCGTTACGTTCATATTCTAAATGTGCATCTGCTTGCCTGTAGCCCACATCACCAACAAGGTACTATGAATTTTGTCTTTTAATATCACTGCATTAGTCCATTGGGCTATGTTAAATGTTTTATATGTCCCGACGGCAGGGAATCCTGGAGTATGAGGGAAACTCTACTATAATTCTACCTCAGATGTATTGTTTGATCGGTACATTTGGGGGAATGACGTTATAATCTTGTTCGCGGACGTAGAGAAAGCTGCTTACATGTACACAGGGAAAGTAACTGTGAAGACTTAAACGTAAACACAGCATTTGTGTCTTTATCAGCTTTTCTGCATGTATACTGGCCCTGTATCATTGCAAATACTGCTAGCTCCATTTCTGTAAATCTGTTTTTGTGAATGAATGACTCTCTGGTCTTCATCAACATCCACTTGCACCCCCTGCTGGTGAGGACGACTAACAGCAGATGGAGGTTATGCATCGGGGTAGGGTTGCACCAGCCGTTCCTAAGTTCTTTCTTAAGTTGGAACGTAAAGTCCACACTAGAGGTTTAGTAACTACTAGCTAGTTTGTAACTAACTCTGGACTTTATTCCGTTGCACCATTTGTTCGTAAGGCAGAACGCAGCTAGTAGGTCGTAAGCTCTCCGTAAAGTAATGCGTAGTCGCATAATATGACGTTTAGCCTCGATGATCCAATAGCAGCCTTCAAATACGTGAGCAGATGTTGTGTTGAAATGCTGTGAATTTCAGTTTATCCTTCATTCTTTTGCCTCACGTTACTAACGGTAAAAATAAGTTTCCATTAAATATGGAATGCAAATAACATTCAGAAACTGTATTTGAAATGAAATGAATAAGGATCAATAAATAAATATTGTTACAAAAAACATAAGAAATTACGTTTATTGATTATGACTGATATTTGACATGCACAACATGGACTGATGCACACAGCGGCGTGCTGTTTAGGATGGGTTCGTGTTAAAGATAGCCGCTAACAAAGTAGCCTAATCTTTTCACATAATGTTCTCTCTCTTAAAATGAGTGTAAATGTCAGCATAATCATATATGTCTAAAGAATTGAAGTCTGTCAGGTAAAAGAAGAGCTTATTGATGCAGTTCAATCTGTCTGATATTTTATTCCATCCTTTACTCCTGATCGGAGGCTGCCGTAAATATTTAGTTTATACGTAGAGTTACGCTTCAACTAAGTTTAATGGTGCAACGCAAAAATATTTAGAAGTGTGTAAGTCGTAACTTAGTGTCCATTTACGTCAAAACTAGGCTAAGTTATAACTTACACACAGCTGGTGCAACCGGCCCCGGTACTCTACTGCTATTCCTGCAGTTCCCAGATGTGCACTGTTGAATTTTCTGTCAAATGAATTTGTGGAACTGAATTTGTTAAGCGAAATAAAATGGACCGAAAATTGCCTGTCGGATATTATAGGTTTTTTGGGGGGAAATGTAATCTGAAAGGTGAATGTGGATTATTGAACTTTTAATAATGAAAATATGTAAAGGTTTTGAATTTAAATCTTCACAGCTTAAATATGACCATGTTGAATTTCAACCCATAAAAATGCAAGCTCTAAAATACAATGCATTAAACCTACATCCACACGAAGCCAGAGCTTTCCCTATCCGATCTTTTTTTCCCTCGTTCTAGAAAAAAAATCCATAAACACAGCGTTGTCTCAAGAAATATCTACGCACACATGAAACCACTGAAACCGACCCAAAAGTGATGTAGTATACATTCCAGACCAGTATGTGGTGCTGTAATTCTGTCACAGAGATACACTAAAAACGGAGAAGAAGACTTGGATCATATGCATAAACCTTGCGCATAAATGGCCTGGTACAAAATATGAAATGTCTTAATCAGACAACAGGCATCATAGCATAAGAAAGAAAATATAAAGAAGTAAAATAAAGAAATAAAATACAAATACATTGAAGTAAATAATAAATAAAGAAATAAGAGGCTCAGTGGCTTCTGCAGCACGAACACAAGCATGTAGTCCACAGTTGCTGATACGTAGACTCCCAAAACGCCAGATCCATCTGGGCGAAACGCTGATACGATACAATTTTTTTTTCGTATACAGCTAAACGCATCTCTGTGTGGACAAGGCCTAAAATGCAAGCACGGTTAATGCAATGCATTTTTTTTTTCCAATTAGTGCAATTCAACAAGCTTTTTTTTGTTTCAAATACATTGTCATTATTTTACTTCCATACCCTTCATATTATTAGAAATTAAGTTTCAAATCAATTTTTTTATGTAGGCCTACTCTACCCTTGTATTTAGATAATGCTGTAGATAGAGTTTTACAGTATATTCTTTTATAAGACAAACACTGATATAAAGTCCAAAAGAACACGATTTAAAAATAATCCATGTTAATACATTAAATATAAAAGCAGAAACACTGGCATATTGTTCTTAGAACATATATTTGAAAGGCGTATATGTAACACTTCTCATTTCCTCAAACATTAGTGACACCATTAACGTCATCATTTGTGACATAAATAAATGAAAGTCGTTTTCTGCTTACTGCGCATTTCATCTTTTCCTTCATCCTGGTCGTTACTCTGTGTTGGAGGTTCAGTTGTGTTCCTAATATCTCTGCGTTCAACATTTTGATAAATGTCCTCTGAATCCATTATTTGCTGTGACTGACAGTATGTCTTCACAGATGAGGTGTGGTCTTTAGAATGGTAAGTAGTGTTTTTACAGTAATGTTAAACCTTCACAGGAAGTGGTTTCATTTCACACTGGCCTTCGACAAGAATAAAGACTTGCAGTCCAACTTAAAAACTCCGCCTTTCTAAAAGAGCATACGGTTTGACACTGCATCTTTTTTAAGATGTCATTCAATCCGTGTGTTTCTGGATGCCCTTGTGAAAAATGCACTTTAGTGTACTTTTATAAAGTGTACTTATTATACAAATAATATACTTTAAATGTATACACTTAAGTGTAACTCAAATGCAATGTTTTCACCAGTCTGAATGCACATTAAGTATAATTGATTTGAAATATATCACATATTAAGTTGAAATAAAATGCAGTAAGTTGTCATTAAGAGTGATTTTTTGGTACCACTTAAGTGGGACTTTAATACAACTTTATATTTACTTTCATAATTGCTTCTAGTGTCTTTAAAATTGATTTAAAGTGCACTGCTCAATGCACTGACAAGCAATTCATGTGAACTAAAATGTACTTTAATGTAAGTTAACAATACACTTAAGTGTGAATTAAATGTAATGTTTTCACCGCTTAAGTGCATTTTATTTGTATTTAATTTCAAATGTATCACAAATTAAGTTCATATTAAATGCAATTAGTTGAACTTTTGAATGCTTTTTTTAAACATAAATGGGACTTTAATACATATTTAATAAGTACTTTCAGTGTATTTAAAATAAAGTTAAAGTGTAGTTTAATGAACTGACAAGCAATTCATGTGAACTAAAATATACTTTAATGTCAGTTAACAATAAACTTAAATGTGAATTAAGTGAAATGTTTTCGACAAACGTATTGCATGTAATTGATTTCAAATGTATCACAGATTAAGCTCAAATTAAATGAAATTAGTTGAAATTAAGAGTGCTTTTTTGGAACAATTTAAGTGGGACTTTAAGTGGGACTAAAATATACTTTAATGTAATATACATGTACACTATTATATAATTAAATACATTTGTAATTCAAATTAATAATAAAGTTGCAATTTATTTCAAATTTGAATAAAAAAAATATTAACCTAGTTACAATCAACACAAATTCAATTTAAAACCCTCTACGTACATTTACTGACAAAATCTCTAAAATAAATACATAAAAACCTTTCTGTTGATGCACAAAAAACCCCCCAAAGAAACACTATACATAAACAGTTACACAGCAAAATCCCCAGTGTTAAATTAACACTCCTCAGTGTACATATGTGTCCACACTACAGGGTGTTAAAAATTAACACTGAAGCAGTGTTGAAGTTAATGAGATAATTAAGTGATTAATTAAGTGATGATTGGCCATTAGTGGTGACACCTGATGATAACAAGCAGAATCACTGAAGGAAAGAGAAACAAGAACAGAAAAAAGAGAAACACAAGAACTACTGACTTCGAGCCATTATTGCACTTATTATTTTACCAGTTTGACTTTATTTCTGTCATACATCTACACACGGTCTTATGGAATGTTTCGTTTCATGTCACCATTATGGTGACCAGTGGTTGCTTTAGTTGGGCTCTTGACACTTTATTATTTAACATTAGTTTTTCCCTGGCTGCTCCAACTCTGTGCTTATATAGCATATGTGTTGTGGCAAGAGAAACTATGATTTGGGCTGTGTTTCCTGAAAACATCACAAGCCTAATTTGATCGTACAGACCATTTGTTGCAGTTGGTCTGTGATCAAGTTAGGCTTAAGATGCTATTGGAACTGCAGCCCTGGTTATGTTTCAATGATTGAATTACTAGTGACCTGATTCAATGATGTCATCTAGCATTATAAACTGATTATCTAATTGTTTTATTAATTTTTCACTACAGTAGTTACTTCCAGCAATGTTTTAAACATCTGAAGGAGTTAAAATCACACACAGACATCAAGAATCTACATATGAATCTCAACAATGGTGACAATCAAACAAATGCTTAATGTTGCAGTGCATGATGGGAGCCACCAATCAGAACGCATCAATGGCTGACATCATGCATTGCAGCATGAATAAATTATGCAGCTGAATTGTCCTGTAATTTTCATTGTTTTTTTCTGTTGGCTTTTATTTTGCTATTGTTTTGTTCTGACTTTAGTAGCTTGTTTTGTGATGTTCAGAGTTGATCTGTTTGTCACTAGTTTGTTTATTGTCACCATTGTTGAGATTCATATGCTGATTCTTGATGTCTGTGCCATTAAACACAATAACTTCTTTGCTCAAAGTATTTTCAAAATTTTTCATATTGCTGTAGAATCTCAGAGCTACAACCATCAATACTAAAACAAGACATCAAGCATATAGTCAAAAATTTAGACTCTGAATGACATCAGTGAATCAGGTCACTATATGATAATGTTTTTATCATCAAAACATATTTGGAGCAGGTCATGTTTTCTTTTGCAGTAACAAATGTGCTTTCTAAACACAGAGTTGTAGCAACCAGAGAAAAACTAATATTAAAAAAAGAAAAGGGTCAAGAGCCCAACTAAAGCAAACACTGACCACCATAATGGTAACTTGAAAAGAAAAATTCCATAAAATATTACCGTCTAAACTTCTGTTAAATCTCAAGAAATTTTGTCGATGTATGACAGAAATAAAGTCAAACTGGTAATAATAAGTGCAACAATGTGTAATGACTCGAAGTCAGTAGTTCTTGTGTTTCTCTTTTTTCTGTTATTGTTTTTTCACTTTCCGTCAATGATTCTGCTTATTAACATCAGGTGTCACCACTAATGGCCAATCATCACTTAATTAATCACTTATTTATCTCATTAACTTCAACACTGCTTCAATGTTAACTTAATTATCTCATTAACTTCAACACTTCAACTTCAGTGTTAATTTTTAACACCCTGTAGTGTGGACACATATGTACACTGAGGAGTGTTAATTTAACACTGGGCATTTTGCTGTGTATGTGCAGCAACCTTAAAATTCAAGATTACCTTTCTCAATTTGCATGGGTCTTGGGTTTGCATGGGTCATTTATCTATATTTGTGTAATTGATAAGTTATGTTTAATTCCCTGTAAAGTAGCAATACAAATGTTCTCTATTTTTAATCACTTTAAGCCCAGTGTCAGTAAAGATGGCGTAGTCAGTGGAATCCTGGTGTTTGTGGGAAATAGAAGGAACCTTGCCCAGTACTACGATGTGGCCCTGGTGACTGAGGTAATTCATCACACATTCATCAACAGTTAGCAGTCAAAAGTTTACGTACGCTTTGCAGAATAAACTGCTTCATTAGGGTAGTACTAAATAAAAAAGAGAACATATACATTTTTGTGATCCCTCTTATTGCTAAAATTATTAACATTTTGCAGATACTGCAAGGTGTATATAAACTTTAAAGCACAACTGTATATCTATCAATTTCATTCATTTGATCCAAATATAATAATGGACTGGATCTGTTTTTTAAACAAATGTTTTCCTTCTGTTTTTTTTTCTGTTTTTTCCTCAAGGTATTTTTTCTGACTTTTCTGCCTCTTTGGAACATTTCCATTCACATTTACTCTGGGGAGCTTCTGGGACATTGACATAAACAGCACTTTCCAACAACTACAAAAAAATTGGTGACATGATTTTGGTTTTCTTGTTTTTGTGCCTTTGGATTTCTTCAGTTTTTGTTTTGTTTTTAGACAAACTTATATTCACTGTAATGCTGGAGTAAGCATTTTGTCCTGTTTAATGTTGGTGCTATGTAAAGTGTGCTATGTTAATATTAGTTTATGTATTAGCCAACATGATCTAACAATGAGCTTTTTTTTTTACAGTATTTATTAATCTTTGTTAATATTAGTTAATTAAAATATAGTTTAAGTTAGTTATTACAATTTATAGTCATTGTTCATGTGAGTTCACAGTGCATTAACTAATTTTAATACACAACTTTTGAATATAATAATGCATTATTAAATGTTGAAATTAACATTAACTAAGACTAATAAATGCTTAAAATATTATTCATTCTTAGTTCGTGTTAACTGAAGTAGTTAACTAATAATACCTTTTTGTAAAGCGTTACCCGTTTGAATCTTAGTGTTGTACATGGAATGATACTTTTCTTCACATTTTGTTTGTATTAATTCATGGGTTGTGTGTTTGAGGTACTGTGTGTTTGCTTCTAAAATGATGTGTGTACTGGTAATCCCTAGGTTATGGGGACCAAATTACCCCAAAAGTATAGTAATACCAGTAAATTACATGCAAACAATCTTATAAATCCATACAGAATGATGTTTTCTGAAAATGCAAAAATGCTAAATGTTTTCTGTGATGGATAGGTTTAGGTACCTTTGTATGAGGGAGAAAATGATTGTGCATAATAAGCATCATTGTCCTCCAGACTCTTTATAAATGAGTTAAAGGGATAGTTCACTTTAAAATGAAAATTCTGTCATCATACTCGCCCTCAAAAGTTGTTTCAAACCTGTATTAATTTATTTCTTCTGCTGAACACAAAGGAAGATTTCATTTTTTAAAAATGTCTGTAACCAAACAGTTAACTGGTCCCATTGACTTCCATAGTATTTTTTTTTTCCTACTATGGAAGTTAATGGGACCAGTTAACTGGTTAGTTACTGACATTCTTCGAAATATCATCTTTTGTGTTCAGGGCCCAGTTTAAAAAAAAAATGTAATCTGGATCAAATTGATCCGGATTTGGAAATCCCATGTTTTGCTATCCAGGATCACCTGATCCATTTTACTTTTATGCCAGTTTTTTAAAGGAACCTTGGATTGGATCACTGTGATCCAAATACCAAATTTCAGGATTACCAAATCCTGTTTACTAGAGCCTTAAATGGAACCAACAGTGTAGCCTACTGGCTTAGCAAAGAACAACAGTTGGCAAAATACCGGTGGCCACAAATAACCATTGTTTATTTTAATTTTAAGAATTAAAATAAACAGAAACACTGTAATAAACAGAAACATTTTACTTTCCTTATTTTGTTATAATGTTAAATTGTAGATTTTGTTGTTTTACCATATCTCATTAGATGTGACATGCTTCATATATGCTTCAAATATGAAGAAATGTATATCATCAGTAAACATTGATTTTGTGATCATTCACTTAAAAAAAAAAACTCTCTGGTTTTATTTGGTTCGAAAAATCACAACTGAATCCACCCTTCTGATGGGATCAGGATAATCCTGTTTTTTTGGATCAAATAGATCCCAAACCGAGTTCAAAGTTCTGAAAAACCCAAAGGGCAGGTTTGATCCAGATCAAATTTAAGATCGGATTACATGATCTGATCTTAGTTCAGAATCCCTCTTTTGCTTTTGAAAAACCCATTTCCAAGATCTGATCCGATCCGTGATCCGAAATCCCACTGGATTACTTTTGAAAAACTGGGCCCAGCAGAAGAAATAAATTCATACAGGTTTGAAACAACTTGATGGCGAGTATGATGACAGAATTTTCATTTTAAAGTGAACTATCCCTTTAAGGTGTTGTACACAGCAAAATCCCCAGTGTTAAATTAACACTCCTCAGTGTACATATGTGTCCACACTACAGGGTGTTAAAAATTAACACTGAAGCAGTGTTGAAGTTAATGAGTTAATTAAGTTAACACTGAGGCTACGTTTACACGTGGATGGCTATTTTCATAAACGGACATTTCACCCCTCTTCGTTTTCAAAAATAACATCGTGCACACGAACCTGTGTATATGCTGTCAAGAGCATGCCAAACCTGTAGGTGTCAGTGTAACGAGAAGCTCAAGCCCACCTTAGCCAATCAGAATCCCGAAAATAGTCACATTCTGTGACGTCGCTGCCTAAAACTCAGTTTTTCTCAGTTTACATGAAAACGGGCAAACGAAGATTTGTTAAAGAGTTTTTAGAAAGAATCGGTTTCATTGGCGAATCCTCCGTTTGCGTGTAAACGAAGGGCGCAAACGAAGAGAAATGTCTCCGTTTTTCAAAATAACCATGTACGTGTAAACGGGGCCTGAAGCAGTGTTGAAGTTAATGCGATAATTAAGTGATTAATTAAGTAATGATTGGCCATTAGTGGTGACACCTGATGATAACAAGCAGATTCACTGAAGGAAAGAGAAAAAACAATAACAGAAAAAAGAGAAACACAAGAACTACAACTGACTTCGAGTCATTACACATTGTTGCACTTATTACCAGTTTGACTTTATTTCTGTCATACATCGACAAAAGTTCTTGAGATTCAACAGAAGTTTAGACGGTAATGTTGTATGGAATTTTTCTTTTCAAGTTACCATTTTGGTGGTCAGTGTTTGCTTTAGTTGGGCTCTTGACCCTTTTCATTTTTTAATATTAGTTTTTCTCTGGTTGCTACAACTCTGTGTTTATAAAGCATATTTGTTACTGCAAGAGAGAACATGACCTGCTCACAATATGTTTTGATGATAAAAACATTATCATATAGTGACCTGATTCACTGATGTCATTCAGAGTCTAAATTTTTGACTATATGCTTGATGTCTTGTTTTAGTATTGGTGATTGTAGCTCTGAGATTCTACAGTTTGAGATCCAATAGCAATATGACAAATTTTGAAAATACTTTGAGTAAAGAAGTTATTTTGTTAAAACACACAGACATCAATAATCAGCATATGAATCTCAACAATGGTGACAAAAAACAAACTAGTGACAAACAGATCAACTCTGAACATCACAAAACAAGCTACTAAAGTCAGAACAAAACAATAGCAAAATAAAAGCCAACAGAAAAAAACAATGAAAATTACAGGACAATTCAGCTGCATAATTTATTCATGCTGCAATGCATGATGTCAGCCATTGATGCGTTCTGATTGGTGGCTCCCATCATGCACTGCAACATTAAGCATTTGTTTGATTGTCACCATTGTTGAGATTCATATGTAGATTTTTGATGTCTGTGTGTGATTTTAAATCCTTCGGATCTTTAAACATTGCTGGAAGTAACTACTGTAGTGAAAAATTAATAAAACAATTAGATAGTCAGTTTATAATGATGGGTGACATCATTGAATCAGGTCACTAGTAATTTCATCATCAAAATATAACCTGGGCTGCAGTTCCAATAGCATCTTAAGCCTAACTTGATTGCAGACCAACTGCAACAAATGGTCTGTACGATCAAATTAGGCTTGTGATGTTTTCAGGAAACACAGCCCAAATCATAGTTTCTCTTGCCACAACACATTCGCGCAAAACTTTAGCAATTTTTTCTAAATATCGATAAAAAACTATTGCGAAATGATGGCGCTTCCATTAACCAATGTTATGCGACTAAACCGTCATTTTTTCCTCTCGTGATAAGTCATTCCAAAAATCATGGCAACGGACGCTGGTAAGTTTATATATATATATCACAGCCACGTACCGCACTAGACTAATTGTTATTAATGTGGGGTCAAAATGATTTGTTCACATCCAATGAGGAGAAGAGCTGGTCTGAGAGCAGGCAGTTCTGCAGAGATCGAGGAGCTGATCTGGTCATTATCAACACTGAAGAGAAACAGGTGAGATTGTCTGAGTGTCTGTTAATCAATGAGAGGAATCACACTTATTCCTGTTTATATTCACACACAGAGGTTCATAAAATCATTCATCAAGGACAGTGTGTGGATTGGTTTGTCTGACATTGAGATTGAGGGCAACATGAAATGGGTGGATAATTCACCACTGAAACAAGGGTAAGTGTCAGTGATAAAACACTCACAGAAAATATAAAACAAAGTTTATTGCTTTTATAAAATAACATCTGCCAAGCAATGTAGTTTTTCAGCAACATTGAGCAGAATGGTTGCCAAACATCATACAGACACAATGGAAAGCAAGCTTAAAGTTCAGGATGATTTGATGAATATTTACTTAATCTGCACAACTATTTTATTCTTGAAATGTATTGGGTATTTTTGGGGAACAGTGAGTGTTGGTAGTTTTTGAGTAGCTTGAGAAGATCCTCAATTGTTATTCATTTTGCATTTGCTCAATTATTATTTGGTTGCTGAATGAGTGAAAACTTTGAGATACTTGGAAATTTGGGGTACCGAACAACTGAAATCTGTCTCATTTTATTCAGGTTTTTTTTTTCCAACTGAGCCGAATGATGGAAGTGGAACTGAGGACTGTGTTGAAATGCAGTCTTGCTCATATTGTCGTCCTTCTGACCTGAACGTCTGGAATGATATCCCATGCTCAGACTTAAAAAAAGCACTTTGTGAGAAATAGGGTCCATCCCGTCTCCTTGTGCTTTTACGATCATTATTTTATGGAATAATTTTACTGAGAACAAATACTTTTTCTAACTTTCAAAACAGTCTGCTACTTTCAGGTCAAATGCTTTCAAGGTATCCATTTTGTTTTTAACATTTTCTATAATAGAAAAAATCAGGAGTGTATACAGAAATGAAAGGAAAATGGAGTCATTATTTTCTTATTGCTATATTAATAAACTCACAACATCATGTTTCCCATGCCTGTTGTTCTGATATTGCATGTCTGTGAAACTGCTTTTGAATTGAATTGAATAAACTCTTTGAATAAAACAGTCAATTACCATCTTTACCATAAACTTGCCATTTTTATTTTACATTTCATGTGTTTTTTGAGATTTCCTCCAGCCCAGCAGAATGCAGCAGAGAACAAGTTTATTCCACTAAAAGTCATCAGATGTTTCAGGAAGAAACTTAAGTTGGAGGACAGATTCAGTGATGTTAAAGGTATAGCGGAGGATTTTTTTACTTCCGGGTGGAATGCCTATACTATTGGTCCTCCTAATTGTCAATCATTCTGTCATCAAACTTTTCAAAAAGTGGAGAGGGCGGGTCTTATCTAAAATTCGGAAAGATCCTCCGCTATACCTTTAACTTTTGTGAAATTCCAGTGACAGAGAAGTTTTGACTCCTGTGAATCTAAGCTTCTACCATTCATATTTGAACTCAAAGTTAAAGAGTTATTTATTTACTTATTTGTTTATTACATCATAGTGAAAATGGTAGAACAGTGACATCTATTGAGAAAAGGGAAATGTGAATCTCCTGTTGTCACTCGTGTTTAATAACAGGAAGTCCTCATCCCACAATCTCTATTTCCCATCATCCTCTCTGTTCCTGAACACGACAGCGATGCAAATCATCATTCACTTCCAGTTCATGGTCATCAACACACAGGTCCAGTTTGGCCTGTTTTAGGGTGTTTGATCAGTTTAGGTGATCTCAGATTCCTCTTGTTGGACGTTGTAGATGCTAACTTGATCACAGGGAATACTCCACAATGCTTCGACTATGAGGTTGAATATGCAATATGTGTTCAATCATGCAGTAGTATAAGCATACAGAGAGTTTTAGAGTGAGAATGAAATCTAGATTTATCTGTGTCTCATCTAATAAAAACCACTTCCTGTGTTGGTACTATTTAAAAACACGGCACACATCTTAAAGACCACACCTCATCTGTGAACACATATTGTACAGTACTGTAAGACTGTGAGTTTGAGCTAATAATGGAATCAGGGACCTTTTATGTAAGCAGAAATATTAATAACAGATCCAGACCTCCAACACAGAGTCGCTGCAACAATGATGGAAAAGATTGAAAGCAAAGTAAGCAGAACGTTTCGTTTGACGCAGAGACGGTAATGTTCGAGCGGATGAGAAATGTTACGTAAAGTTTCAATCATTGTTTTCTGTATAAAAACTGTAATTGTTTCTGATTTTATATGAAATGTTCCATGTTTTAGCGAATATTCCAATTGTTTGTCATTATAAAAGAACATACACAGCAAATTTATGGAGTTGAAAAATCCAGAGTTAGGCAAAAAAGTGCGAAAGTGTTAGATTTTTGAGTTTATTTTTTAACTCTGACTACAGTTTGTGTTATGGGATACTCCCTGTTTGTGTTGTATTTTGGAGCTTATTCAATGGTGTTCAGAAGCGTACATCTGGAGTTAAGAAGTGCGCCACACGATCGAGTCACGGCCCTGGTGCAGCACTAAAGGCCTAATGGATCCGCCGTGAGGTATGTAAAAACGTATTTATTACAATTTATTTTTATTTATTTTTTCAAAATGTTCGATATTTTCTGACAGAAACACGTTTTGTCGTAGCTGTTACGTTATGTGTGTGTACTAACGTCAATGACCGTGGCGAACGTGGTGTTGAACTGAGTGGCTGTTTAGTGAGTTTTTTTTCCCCCTCGATTAACCAAGCTAACATTAGATAACCGTCTTTCACACCGTGTTTCTGAAAATTAGTTTTTTTGCCGTCAAATTGAAATGGTGACTCAACTCAAGAAACCTTCTGTTGAGCTTCCATACGTTAATGCCGACGAGGTAATACACTTTATACAGCCATGGAACTTTATGTCTGTCATATAGCCTGTTTTACAGACGTCCTAACTGCAGTGTCTACCCTGGATAATACACTCTAAAAAGAGATGTGTTAAAAATGACACATGTTTGTGTCAGTTTTAACACATGTAGTGAGTGTGCTCAGGGACAACACATGTTGTGTCAAATTTAACACAATAAATGTGTAAGTCATTTTAACACACAAATTGTGTCATTTTAAAAAATAAAGCGAAAGGGCCAGATGCAAAAATATTAACCGTTTAATCAATAGTCGAGTACAGAATGCATGTGCACACAAAGTACAAGACAATGTTTCAAGCTCAATGACTGGACAGACTCACTGTACTGGACATTATTCAGTTATTCACGCTTCAACCCCTAACTGATAATGCTGCTTTTGACAAAAGTTCATGAAGAAATAACAGTTAACAGAGTTTGCACTTTGAAGTTTATTAAAATGTAGTAACTGACAAAATATTGTATATAAATAACTTGTATTAACACTGGCCTGTTTGTTTGAGAACATAGCAAACACTGCATACCATACACAGTGATGGTGAGAGTCGGCACTCAAAATGATGAGTTGAAAACAACACAACCTGTAAAAAGAGATGTCCCAGATAGCAACGTTGTTTCGGCCCGGATCCGGCCCACATCTGGCACTTGTGGAATGCGGATCTGGCCCACATGCAGCGTGGAATGACGGCCCTTGGGTGGCCCACTCCTGTTTGCCAGATCTGGGCCACAAGCAGGCCATAGCAATGCCACATGTCAGCCAAGAGCAAAGAAATAAACCAGAACTGGACCTTATCTGAGCCACAAAACCTGTGTATATTACACATAGAGTCATTTTAGCTTTAATAAGCCTGTTAACAAGCAGAATCACTGAAGGAAAGAAGAGAACAGAAAAAGAGACGAGCAGAAACACAAGAACTACAACTGACTTCAGTCACAGCCTTAGATGAAATCAACTGAAGAGAAAAGAAGACATTAAATCTGTGAAGATCTCAGCAGAGGAGGATTAAACAACTCCACAAACAGCATTACCAGCTTCACTTATTACTAACCAGACTGACTTTATTTCTGTCAGACGTCTACAGAAGTTTTATTGAGAATTAACAGAGGTTAAGAGGCATTGCTATGCAGAGGTGTAAAGTCCAGGTTCAGAAAGTAAAAGTCCTCCTCAGTATTTTGTTCCAATCACCTGGATTTGCTAATTCAGACAGGAGAGAGAACTAATTAGTGAAATCAGCTGACTGAGTTCATGGGTGGAATAAACATATGGCAGGACTTTTACTCTTTGGCCCCTGGATTACCCACCTCTGCTAATATGTACCTTTGAGGGACTAATATGTACTCTTTAGGTACAAAAGTGTACCTTTTGAAAAGGTACCGCCACAGCGACGGCTTTTGTACCTTTTTTTCTGAGAGTGTCCTGTCATCCCAGTAAACGTTCTTATAACTTTGGCTGAAGTTCTGGCAAGGTTGTCTTATGAACAAACGTTCTTCCAATAATGTTAATAGAATGTTTGTTCAATATCACCTGGTCTTAAAAAACATTCTCAAACGTTTAGCACAAAAACATAAACACAAACAGGTGTTCTCAACTCAGCGCACTGTAAAAACATTTTTTGATGGTATTTTGATGGTATTTTGACACATGTTGTGTAGATTTTTAACACACAATGTGTGTTGAGATTTATATACTGATGTCTTGATGTAATTTTTAAAGTTTTAAAGTTATTTATATACAATATTTTGTCAGTTGCTGCATTTTAATTAAATTCAAAGTGCAACATTTTCACAAAAGCAGCATTATCAATTATGGGTTGAAGAGTGAATAATGTTCAGTACAGTGAGTCTGTGCAGTCATTGAGCGAGCTTGAAACATTTTCATTCTGTGTAAACGACTATTGATTAAATGGTTAATATTTTTACATATGACCGTTTCAATCCATTTTTTAAATTCTGAGTGTGTAATTACCTCACACAATTTGTGTGTTAAAATGACTTGCACATCTATTGTGTTCAATTTGACACAACATGTGTTGTCCCTGAGCACACTCACTAAAGGGGTGGTATAATTCCCTTTTCACAAGATGTAAAATAAGTCTCTGATGTCCCCAGAGTGTGTATGTGAAGTTTTAGCTCAAAATACCCTACAGATATTTTTATATAGCATGTTAAAATTTTCACTTTTTGAGGGTGAGCAAAAATGCACCGTTTTGTGTCTGTTCCTTTAAATGCAAATGAGCTGCTGCTCCCGGCACAGTGGGCAGAGCTTCAACAGCTTGTGTCCTTTTACCTCACACAGATATGCACTGAACATTTCAAAAACTTTTAGTCTTTTGTGTTCAAACCGGAGTCAATGATGGAGAGACTCAAGAAGAAGTGACAACATGTAGAATGCAACAGGACATTTAGTTGGTGAATTTATGTAGCTTATGTGTAGTTATCTTCTAGTCATTGATTAGCATATTCTCTCTTGATAATCTATAAATCGTGTTCCGTGGGTGGGGTTTATGTAAATTCTAGGGTTAGTGATGTCACTAACCCGGGAGGAATGTCGTGTAGTCTCTACCAGCCGTTTGTTGTAGTCCTTAAAAAGCAATTTCTTTAAAAGCAAATATCTCCCTTTGCTTTGAACTTTGAGTATTGTAACTTTGCAGATGTTGTTTAAGCTCAAACAGCAACATTACACACTAACTAAAGTTAGAAAAGTGAAATCATAATCAACCACCCCTTTAAACCTGACACAACATTTGGCTGTTTACACAATACCGTTTTCAACTAAAAACGTAAAACTTTGTATGCGTTTTGGCCGTTCGTTTACGTGACAACGGCGTTTGGGGCGCCTGAAAACACAAACTTTTGAAAACTGTTTTCAAAGTGCAAGTTTTTAAAAACAGTCTCAGTGTAAACAACAAAAAGACGAATCTCTGAAGACGATGACGTGCACATGCGTGTTCAATCTATAGTGTTACTTTGCCATCTAACAGCCTGGCAGCAGAATACAGTGTTTTTAGTCAAAGTCAATCTGGTTAATAATAAGTGAAGCTGGTAATGCTGTTTGTGGAGTTGTTTAATCCTCCTCTGCTGAGATCTTCACAGATTTAATGTATTTTCTCTTCAGTTGATTTCATCTAAGGCTGTGTCACTGGAAGTCCGTTCTGTTTCCTGTGTTTCTGCTCGTCTCTTTTTTTTTTCAGTCTAAACCAAGTGGCAACCTCCCTGTCTCTCTCTTGAAACCAACACGAAGTGAATTAAACTGCAATTCATCAACTGGCCGCTTGAGGCTGGATGCAGAAGTGAGTCAAATCTGCATCTCTCCCATGTTGAAATGCCCAACTTTACAGCAGAAAAAAACATGTTTACAGCCTGGAGCAAAAAGTGGCTTTGGTCTATACAGCTAATTTTGCCCTTCATGACAACTGTGAGGGGGGTGAATTTTTTTTATAACTCATCCGTTTAAATTATATTAAGCCTTAAATTTCTGCATAGTTAAGGGCGTGTCCACTTTTGAGTGACAGGTGGATTCCCGCTGCTGTGGTCATTAGTCATCATTAGCCGTTTGTCTGCTGTCTGTTAGCCGTCACATTACCTCAGCTCATTGTCTGACTGTAAAAATAAATAAATTCGGGAGTGGCGCGCTGCCAAGATGGCGACGGTCGGCCACGCCCACTTTAGGCTTCAAAAACGGCCTTCGGAAACCTACGGGTGACGTCACAGACACTACGTCCATATTTTTGTACAGTCTATGGTCTAAACATGATACTTCAGTTGATGGTCTTTGACTGTTTTTTCCATTAACGCTGAATGTTTGGCACCCTGTGCTACCATGGCGTTAAATGTTTTTTTACACTTTACAGGATATACAACTGTTGGATTTTTCAGTATACTGACCTTGTTTAGATGTAATTTTGTATACAAAAATTGCATTGTAGTTGCAAGTACACCAGAGTCCTATGCAATTATTCTTGCCTCACTAAATTCCGCAAAGTGTCCTCCTTTTGGTGTTATGGAAATGGCCACCCTTAACAACAACAAAAAATGTTGAACTTGAAAAATATTTTTGTGCAAGTGCACTTCCTAAATGAAGGCGGATTGGATGAAATGGATCAATCAAAAAACGATGTGTATTAACGAGCTGTAGTCACGCACTGACAGAAATGCAGTTCAAGTTAACACCATGGTTCATAAGGTGCACTGTACTGTATAGGCTACTGAATCAATACAGAAGGTGTTTTCCCACAGTTTCCCACTGTCCCCAACGCACCTTCACAGCGTGCACCACGCGCAACGAGCTGCCGACTTCTCCAAGTGACTCATGTCGAGCGCGAGGGAGAGACAGAAGTGCACAGATCGCAGCGCACATCTCTGAAGTAAATGGGAGCGGGAATTCACTGCATTATGAACTCGTCATTTGAGGGAGTTAACACTGTACGCAATACCCCCAACCTCACATCAAATGTCAGGCCTTAAAGATAGGCTAGCCCAGTGGTTCCCAAACCTGTCCTGGAGTACCCCCAACACTGCACGTTTTCTTTGTCTCCCTAATCAAACACACCTGATTCAACTCATCAGCTCATTATCACATGGGTTAATGAGCTGATGAGTTGAATCAAATTCAAAGCTTATACACAGGAAGAGAACAGTGAATCAGACATGTCCAGGATGATCACTGTATCATCACAACTAAAACACCTGGGGCCTGTACCATGAAGCCGGATTAGGTAGCTAGCCAGCTATGTTTCAGCTTAGTTTCCGCCAACCCTGGGTTTTAGGTACTATGAAAGTAGCTTGGCTTTAATCGGTGTTCGTCGCCATGGTATCTTACGCTGCACGGCTAACCTGCTCCGGGGCAGGTTATGTTCTGGATTCAAGATCTCAGACTGAAGTTTGACCAATCAGCTGAGAGCAAAGAAACATATAGGTGACGTAACTTATTCCAAGTGTCTGTTGCAATGACTTCACCTTTTCTTCCAAATCCGGTGAACATCTCAGCGCAAATTGTTAGACGAGCACTTCGTAGAGAAAGAGTCTTTAGCCAGACAAAATCCCCTTGCCTTTCCTGATAGTTACTTGTATGAAAGATACAGATTTTCCGCGGAAGGAATGTCTTATCTTTGCGAACTTCTTGAGCCGCACATAAAGAATTTAACACGTCGAATTCATGCACTTACTGTACCGCAAATATTGCGTTGCGTTGTTTTTTTTGCAAGTGGTACATTCTTGCACGGTGGGTGTCGCACAGAAGCTAGGGGAAAACACATGTTTGTCGAACCATTCGCAAGGTGGTCCTCGCTCTGCAGGAGTACATGAATAGTTTCATTAATAGTGTTCCCCGGACATTTATCGACCATGTCCATAAAAGAGGGCTTTTATAAAATTGGCAGTAAGATATATTGATAGGGTGACATCACATGAACACTTTTTTTTTTTTTTTTTAAAGCAAATTTCACAAATGTACAATACAATATAATACATGTTAATAATTATTTTGAATCTTTTTTTATTATTCTTCTGTTAATCTTATGATAGGATTCCCAAGTCATTGCAACATGTATGCAGTCTATTGCTCCAATCTCCACTGCTCTAGGGGAACATGAGGCAGATTATGTTAATAGGAAGTCCTATCACAGCCTTAATGTTCAGGTAGAGATGATGTGAATATGTGAGATGATTATTTTCTGTGAGATGAATCTTTAAATTAATAGTAACATTAACAGATATAACAATGATCTACTAAACATTTCATCTGCAGACGACTTGTGGTCATGAACATAATGATCAAGTTTGTATGCCAAATGGTCTGGCTCCAGTGCTTGTCTCACAAACTTTCCGTAAGTCTGTTGTGTCAGCGCTTTGAAGAAAGCAAGTTAAATTTGGTACAGTACAAAACACTGTTAATTTGAACTGAGCTAGAAAAACCTACACAATAACCCCCTATCATGACCCTCAGACAGGGCCACAGCACCGCTTCAATGTGGCCCTCAGTAAAACCAGAGAGAAGATAGAGATGACCTTTGGCATCCTAAAGGCACATTTAAACTGTGTTCGGCGCTTCAGAGTCACCAGAGCGGACATCACAGATAGTGGCTGCATGGGCCATTCTGCACAATATAGCCACCAGTAGAAAGGAGCGAGAAACACCACAAAACCAGCTTCTCCCCGATGAAACTGACCCGATCACACTTGACCACCCAGCTGGTGCAGATGTAGATGCAATCACCATACAATATTACACTTAATAAAAGCACATTGAAACTGCAGATAAGTCTCTAACTGTTTTATTGGTTTTGTGGGATGGGAGGGAGAAAGAGAGCAAGAGAAAGTTGCATTAATAAATATTCATACTAAAGTGTTACTTGGTTAAATAAGTTATATATATATATACTATATAACTATATACATACTGAGATCAGTTTTATCAAGCTGTTTGATTTTGTTTGGAGCCTCCTCAGCTCACAGTCAGCTCCTTTAATGTGCATTCTAGTTCAAGACCCCTTTAGTGTGCAGTCTAGTTCAAGTCTCCTTTAGTGTGCAGTCTAGTTCAAGTCTCCTTTAGTGTGCAGTCTAGTTCAAGACTCCGTTTGTACAGGGCCCTGACTGAGTCTGTTTCCACCTGAAACATAATTCCACCACAAACATGATCATTACAAGTTTTCTGGAGGCTCATCAAAATCACAAAAAGTTCCTTGACTTCCTACAAACACAGGACTGACTGTAATTTATGTCAAGGGTTTTAAATCCTTACACATTTCTTCTGAAGCCCATTGAGGTAGAGGCCTCAGTTTCTGGGGCAGGTTGCGTAAAATCCTACAATAAAAGAGATGTGTAAGGGCCAGTCCCTTTTTTATGCCACACATTCAAATGTTTGCCATAATAAAAAGCCCAGTGCATTCACATCAGCAACTGTCTGAGATCACACAGACAGAGTGTCTTCATCATTTCCTCCACCCTAATAAATAAAAATAGGCCAATGTAAAGCATAACTGTTGTAAAGCAGGTTATGTTTGGTGTTCTGTCTGCTGCATACTGACCTCTGTGTGGGAGACTGTGTGTGTGTGTGTGCTGGCTTCAACAGGGACACTGTATTTCCCTCTACTGCAGAACATAGAACATAGCCGTATTTAAAACTTAAAAGTATTAATGTATTGCATAAGTACCCAGTGTTACTTGCTTAGAGGAGCCAGCACCAGGGTCAGATTGTACAGCACCTGTAATCCCATCCATAATCGTCCATCCCTTATTGCCTACTCAGAGCCAACTCCTCCGCCAGTGTATTCTGGTTTTCTGAATTTAACTCTTTATTTCTGTTTGCTGCAAACAAGTGTTTGTAATAAAATGTTCACAAAAGTAAGTAAATACTCACCACTTTGAATTATATTTTTATATTTTATCTGCTGCCAAGAACATTTGGAGTTGCGGTTGCATCTAAAAATCATTGAATATTAATCTTTCTTAGTACATGCACATTTTTATATATTATAAAAATAGGCTATATTACACGTATAGGCAACACATACATACATAATTTTACATAAATATAGAATGTATTTGTTTAACTTACACATTAACAATCAGCAATCTTTCTCCAACAGTCTTCTTTTGCTTTGGCAGCAGAGACAGTATTGTTTCGAGCTTGAAATACATTTTAATTGTAATACAAATACAATTAAATTCATCGTAATTATGAATGATTATCTCTTGCTCCTCCGCGGAAAAATCACGACCCGCGATTGGTTGTTCAGTGTCGACGTCACTCTTTTATGTGCACGCGCGCGTGGAGTAATCATAGCTTGAGGATCAAAGCCTGAGTTGACAGAGAAAAGTTGATGAGCTGCATCATGGTACCAATAAAGCCTGATTGCATCGGTTTGGTTTTGTCAACTCAAAACTAATCCTGTAACCCCGAGTTTGTTCAGCTACCTTCATGGTACAGGCCCCAGGATGATCACTGTATCATCACAACAGCCTAAAAGACCTGATCAACTTCCTCTTGACTTTTTCTTGCCATAACAAATGTGTTTTATAAACTCACTGTTAAAACAGCCAGAGAATTTTTTTTAGTAAAAAGTCAAGAGCCCAACTAAAGCAAATACTGATCTACATCATGGTGACTAAATTTATTATATTCAATAAAACATCAACAACTAAATAACTGTTATGTATGTGTAGCCCTATGGAAAAAAATAGTATTTCCATAAGCCAATATTTTATTTTGGTTATTTTCATTGTAATATATATTTCATTTTGATAAAACTGTTTATACAATGTTCATATGTGTTAATATATTAAGTTGTGTGAAAATGCACTTACCCGTGAGAGTGTCCAATCAGGCGCGGGGTGAGAGGTGAAGACGGGGGAGAATGAACTGAAATGAGATGGAGACACACGTGAAGATTGTGCTGTGACAGTAATGAGTAAAAAGTTGGTAAAACACCAAGTTTAATGTTTGTTATGAGAAGTGATATTGTGTACTGCGCGAAGAGTGAGTTACGGACACTAAAATAAGTTACAGTGTGATAGTTTATGTCGTGGACTTTGCGGTTATATTTAGCACCACGAGGAGAAAGTGTGGACGGCTAGTTAACACGCGCAAGCTAAAAGGACTTTGCCAGTGAGTAGCCTGCTCGGTTGCTGGGTTGAGTGCATCGCCTGAAAAGCCTAATCTTCAAGGAAGAGACTGTTAATGTTCGGAAGGATTCTTCCCGGCTGTTGAGCATTGGAAGCATCGTGTTCTGGAGCGTGGAAGGACGACTCATCGACTCATCAGTTCTGTTGCGTGAGTTTTATTTTGTTTGTTGCGCCGAGGCGTGAAGTGACCATTGTGTTTTAGGTCTCAACGATCTCAAGCTACACAACAGGCCTGCCACGTGTATTCATTTGACTTTCAGGGTATTCATTTTTGTTTATTCATTTTGATGGCCATTTAGTCATTTGCCGGCATTAGATTTAGAATTGCAATTGGTTTAATTTGGGGAATTTAATGTGATTGAAAACTGATTATTTGAATTTGTTTATTTGAATCTACTTACATTTGTCAATATTTTATATTTTCTTTAAGTAAATATTTAATAACTATTTCCTGTGAAGATTGTCTTTATATTTTGGGTTTTATATATTTATACGAGTGATATATAACATAAATATTATCATTTAGGGTATAATAAGTTGGTTTAGAGTGGATGTTGTAACAACAATGACTTTTATGTTAGGGAATTAATTAGCTCAAATCAGCGGTAATATTCATCTATGTGAATATGCATATGCTGCTTACACAAATTAATTTATTAAAAAATAGGGAATAGGTTAAAACCTCGACTTATATCAGTGATTACACAATTACTCGTAATAATCACTGGTATAGACGGGTAGACTATGCTCAATTTGGGGAAATTTGAGGTAGAAGTTGAGAAATGTTCATTTATTATGCATACTATCCGTCCAGCGAACAGGATGTACAATGTTTGAACAGAAATCTAGCGTCCTTAACACCGATAAATAACCCTTTTCTTGTGGCCACAAAAGAATGATTATTTTCGTGTTTAGACAATCTTAGATATCTCAATGGTAAAGTCAAAGGTAAAGCTTATGAGGTAAAAATCTGCACTCTCAGTGATTCAGAATTGAACAACCAGGCAAACTTAATTCAAATGATTTAACAAAGTTTATTTAAACAAGCTAACGGTTACATATACTACTTTAAATCACGCAGGAGTAAATATGCATAAACAAAACAACAATATAACGATCGTAATACGAAATACAAT